>NC_133813.1:3413198-3530698 GCF_043250625.1 Sebastes fasciatus
CCCAACACTCTGGACGAGCTCATAGATGAGCTGGGAGGACCCGAGAACGTAGCTGAGGTATAAACAGGTTGTTGTTTGTTTTTTAAAGCTGGATCAGTATTTGGTTTCTATCTTAACTCCCTTCACTGTTTCTTCAACTGTGCTTCAGATGACCGGCCGCAAAGGTCGAGTGGTCAGCAACGACGATGGCAGCATCACGTACGAATCTCGCTCTGAGCTGGACGTCCCGGTGGAAATCCTCAATCTCACAGAGAAGCAGAGGTTCATGGATGGAGAGAAGGTAAAGGCAATGTTAGTGTGAAAACGGGGACACGGCTTTTTAACCAGACATGTAACTCAGAAGGTATAAGAGGTTTGGTGTTCTATTTTATCTGTGCAAATGAAGCAACACCAGAGTTTGTTTGAACTGCACAAAACCGGTTCAGTGTGAAAAGCACCTTTTAGTTGTGACAAACCAGTTTACTTTACTCCCTCAGTGTTAAATTTAAAAAGAAAATTCGGGACCAGAGTGATTTAATTAGCTTGTGGTTGATCGTAAACCTTGACAGACGGACATAAATAAACAATGCTAATTCCATTATTTGTGTGTGAAAAGTAATATTAATTGTCTTTGTTTTCGACCAGAACATAGCCATCATCTCGGAAGCTGCCAGCTCAGGTATTTCCCTGCAGGCCGATCGTCGAGTGAAGAACCAGCGGCGGAGAGTCCACATGACGCTGGAGCTGCCGTGGAGCGCCGACAGAGCGATACAGCAGTTCGGTCAGTAGATATTAACCTCACTGTGAAGGCACAACCAACACTAAAGCCAGTTATTCACAATTAATCCTCTTGTACTCAACAAAGGGTCAGTTTTGGCATGAAGGTAATAAATATGAAATAACAATGTGGTTCAAAATGTACCAAATGTTCTGCTCTGTTTGTTTGGACTCAGGGAGAACTCACCGGTCGAACCAGGTCACAGCTCCAGAATACGTCTTCCTCATATCGGAGCTGGCAGGAGAGCAGAGATTTGCATCCATCGTTGCCAAAAGACTAGAAAGCCTGGTAAGGACCAATCGAATGTATAATGACGAACATCGGTACTTGAAGGAAGTTTAACCCTTTAAAAACGGACCGTTGTTTGCATGATGCTGTTGAAATCAATCTAAAATAAGAGCCATTATAGCTAAAGCATTCATTCTTTTTGCAGAAGAAAGCGAAAGCTTCTGTCTTTGGTGTCATCACGTTGTACGCTCATGATGACGTCATTACCTTACATTACTTGCGGATCATAACGAAGCAATCAAAGCGTCTTTGCACTCGGTTTCAAAAACTATAAAATGTGCATAGTTCAAAATAACTTATGGAGTGTTAAGACATATTTTGTTCATGTTTCTATTTAGAAATCTTTTGGATCAATATGTTTTTTGTGTTTCTGAAAAAACATGTCAGATTTTTTTTATTTTATTATTATGTATGACACCATTTCAATACTTTTATCAGTTATTATAGTTTATTGACTTACATAATCTTTTAGCTTAGGTTGTACAGATTTTAGAGATGATACGCATTTGAAGATACTCCAAGAAATGACATCACAATGAATGAAAATCAAAGGAAGTTTATCATCAACAAGTTTGTGTTAAATCTTTGTAACAGGGCGCTCTCACCCACGGAGACAGAAGAGCAACAGAAACTCGAGATCTCAGCAGGTTTAACTTCGACAACAAAGTAAGTAAACACATCAAGTGTAGAACTTCTCATCGTTGTCTTTATCTATCAGTGACTCACTCACGTTTATCTTCACTACAGTACGGCAGAAGCGCTCTGGAGATCGTGATGAAGTCGATCGTAAAGCTCGACTCTCCGTTAGTTCCTCCACCATCTCACTTTAAAGGAGATTTCTTCAAAGGTATTTATTTATTTACCTTTCAGTGAATATCACACACTGTGTTTGCAGCACAACTGGTTCACCCAGACAGATGTCTGTCTGTAATTATTGCATTATTTCTGTATCTTATTTCTTAATCATTTAATGTTTTCCTTCCGTAGAAATTCAAACTGGATTAATAGGTGTGGGCCTCATAAATTTGGAGGACAGATCTGGCACAATGGTGCTGGACAAAGGTGATTTTAAAATTGTTAAAGGAACGACATCACAACTATTGTCGCTGTTAAACGTGACGTGTGATGCATATACTCTGTTACTGCTGCAGACTACAACAACATGGGGAAGTTCCTGAACCGTATTTTGGGCATGGAGGTCGCGCAGCAGAACGCCTTGTTCCAGTACTTCTCTGACACGTTGGCTGCAGTTATTCAGGAAGCCAAGAAGAACGGCAGATACGACATGGGCATTCTGGGTAAGATGGTCATCATCACGCTTTGTTTCATCATTCAACCGCTGTCGCAAACACAGAAGCAAAACTGGGGCAGGAGGCATTTTACTATGTTGAGGAAAATCAGTTGAG
Organism: Sebastes fasciatus; assembly: GCF_043250625.1. Taxonomy (NCBI): domain Eukaryota; kingdom Metazoa; phylum Chordata; class Actinopteri; order Perciformes; family Sebastidae; genus Sebastes; species Sebastes fasciatus. The sequence goes on from NC_133813.1 coordinate 3,415,650, forward strand.
TCATAATCATCTGTCTGCTGTGAAGGTTGTATTTCAGCGACTCAAACTCACTCCCTTCCTGTCTCTTCTCTGTTAGATCTGGGCTCTGGTGATGAGAAGGTGAAGAAGCTGGACTGCAGGAAGTTCCTCACGCCGGGCTACACCACGGCAGGACACGTGGAACTCTATACCGTATGTTCATATTTATAATGTATTTATTTTGACCTCCCTCCCCTCTTAAAGGTGCAGTGTGTAATACGATGGAAACCGCTCATAGTGATCACATCTGTCCGGGTCAAATTGATCACTATAAGCAGATGAATTGTTGTTGTTGTTGCTGCATCATTTCTCATGCAGATTACCACCTAATTGACATGAGTATATTTATCACATTAATACAAAGTAATGAAACGAACCGCTTTGCTATTTACCGGCCTGCTGCCAAATAGACGAGCCCCCGGGGCAGCTCTACTTCTTGGTCCTCTCATGTTAGACTGACAGGACGCTACAAGTGGTATTACAAGACAGGACGGGCCAGGGTTAGCTGGTTAGCATGCTCATTTCAGTAGATATCTCTGCAACACAATACACAGACGTCTTTGACATAACTTCAACACTGTAACCTCTTCACATTCTGTTGAATTAATGTTTTGAACAAAAATTCTGGCCAGATCTTACACACACACTGCCCCATTAAGAATATGGTTGGATCCCAGAAACATTACCTGACTTTGTATCTGTGTGTGTCTTTTCACAGGTGGGTGTGGAGAGGGGGATGTCGTGGGAGGAAGCCACGCATGCTTGGGCCGATCAGAGCGGAGCAGATGATGGTTTCTATGTTCAGGTACGAGAAGGTTCAGGACGATTCTCTCTTAAAAATGACGTCAATATTTCTCCGACTTGACAAAGCTCCTCCACAAACACAGAAGACATCATACAGCTGTTTATTCAGTACAACGTGTGTTTCGTTTTCAGACGAGGAACAACAAGAAAACAGCCATACTGGTGAAAGAGGTGAACGCCAAGAAGAGACTCTTCCTGGTTTACAGGCCGAACACGGGCAGGCAGGTCAAACTGGAGACGTACACAGACATCAAGAAGAAGTTTAAAAAGGTCTCACTACATTCCTTTTATTAATATTTCTATGCCAAGAACTCTTAATGTTTTACGTGGGGAATCATGATTTTATGTTATTGTTTTGTCCTGTTAGGTTTTGTCAGAAGACGCCAAGCAGCACTGGATCGACCAGTACAAGTCGTCAGCACAGATCTGCTCTCATGCATATTGGTATGTACACTTTAGATCTGTTAAACTACAGTGACCAGCTTTTATAGGGAATTATTTTATCCTTTTTAAAAATAAAACTACATATTTGTGATCCGTTTTTCTATAGGTTTACATTTTCGATTATTTTCATTGTCGATTAATCTGTTGATTATTTTCTTTTTGTGTTTTCCTCTGCCCACAGGCGAGGTAACTGTAAGAAAGCGTCGGTGGGTCTTCAGTGTGAAGTCGGTCTGCGGTGTCGGACGTACCACGTTTTGTGTGGCTCGGTTCTCAGTGTGTGGAACGAGCTGGAGGAAGTGCTCACCCCGGTCAGTGGAACCAATGTGAAGGTGCAGATCGTCCGCCTTAGAACGGAAGACGGACAGAGGATAGTCGGTGAGTCGAAGGACTGATACTTGTGAAGGATTGGTTCTGACATTTTGGGAAATATGATGAGAAAATCGATCCTACCTCATTGTCGTCCCCTTTAAAGACACAAGGCCACATTGAACGCCCTCCATTGTTCCCTATCTGAGGCAACATGTTCAGGGTATCTGGAGGGCTTAAAATCTCAGCATTAAATTCAGTTTCCACAAAGAAAAAGACTTTAAAAGGTTTTTAATTTACAAAAGTCTGAGATATTAGATACGTAGGATAAGTAGGCTGTTTTATTTTATAGTTTTCCTTTCAGATTGCTGGTGACATTATACACCTATCAACCAAAAGTTGGATTGTTTTAACAGCAAATTAAATGCACAGGAGTTTTTTTTTTGGTAGAGTTTCAGTCAGCACCGTCTGATTAGGAGCTGTATTCATAAAGCTTCCTAGTACAGAGAGTTGCTCCTAGTGACGAAATTCGTTTTCTAAGAATTTCCCCTTACAGTTAAGACTAGATCCTATTAAAGATACAAGTTATTCACAAAGCATCTTAGCCCTTAAGAGAGCTCCTAAGGTGAAAACCTATTAGGAGTAGAGAGGAGGACTTTTAAAAGGCGTAAGAGTTTGTTAAGCAGAGGAGAAAATGGTCGATTTACATGCCAACCAATGCTGCTACTTATATAGACTGGCCGGCAATCACAGAACTTGATTAAAGCTGAGCCATTTTTCCCCCGTAAATATCAATAGATTAACTACAATTACCAACATGGTAAATCAATGTAAGCAAATAAATATAATAGCTATCAGCATGCGAATAGGCTACTGCATGATTAAGTACGCCTGTGTTGTCAAATATTTGTAGGGACCTTTTAAATTATGATTTACAATTTGTTCAACAGAGATGTTCATTAAATAAAATAATATTCATAATTAAGCGTGATTTATTTTTGTCTGTGAGGGTCGAGAGTGTCCGTACAGTGACGTCACACAATCAGACACTTTCTAACTACGTGGATGCAGATGGACGGAGAAAATGGAGAACTTTGAGAATCCGCAAGAAAAAAGCCAAAATGTCAAACCCTTTCCTTTTTTAATATACATGTCAACATCATTGGTCTCATATTTAATTCTCAACCTTTTCTTTCTTTCGTTCCCAGGACTGATCATTCCAGCGAACTGCGTGTCTCCATTAAGTAACAAGCTCTCGACGTCGGACCAGTGTCAGCAGCTCGCCGTGCAGGAGCTGCAGAAGCGGCAGCAGCTCCACCCCCAAAGTCTCCTTCATGCACCCAACACATAGTAGTCTGGGGTTGGACCACGTTAAAGCCTGTCTCCACCCCTCGAGTCCACGTCCCGGTCTAAAGGGATCTGAGTCTCTATCTCTGCACTGCAGGCTCCAGGACCGCTGTCCCTCGTTCTGCACCCTCACGCCCCCCCACCCCTCCATTATCTCCGAGGGTCAGAGGTGTCACACCGAGCTGTGATGATGATTCTCAGATGTAAAGTGGTTGTACAGAGAAAAGATTTCAGGGTTTTTCGTTTTGTTATTTTTAAATCTCCAGAGACTCTTGTTTTCACCTAGAGAGATTTTGATGGGTGATGTTTTGTCCTCTGACATTCAGAGTGAAAAGATTTGTGATATATTGATAGAGACCGAGTTGAATCCTCGAGGGCACGTTGGCCTGAGTTGTCCACTCCTCACCCTCGCTTTAAGACGTTCAGTCCGGACTACCTGGTATGAAGCAAAGACTTCTTCTTGGTTCAGACCAAAGGTGGATGAGACAAAGACCTTTATGTCTCTGAAAGTCTGATTTAAAAAGAATGGGCATTTAATGCTAAACTACTGTCAGTTTATTGCTCCTCAGACACGATCCAGCACTGATCCAGAGAGAGAACTAGTTGTTTAAAGTAGGAAAAGTGATGCAGAACATTAGTCCGGAGACAGGATTTTCCGAGTATCGGTAGCCGTATTCGCTCATTAGACGACAAAACAAAATGTCGTTATTGTCAGAATCCACTTGCATCGTAATGACAGATCAGTTTGTTTTGCTCATAAGTCTCAAATTTCCTTGTTTTGTTTTATTTCAATAATTTTGTTCCTCTTTCTCCATATTGTACCATTAAAGGATAGGTTCATAATCATTCAAGTCTGTCTTAAAACAACAGTCAGGTGCGAACATTTCAAACAGGTTTTCCTCCTGTTCATACTGGACATTAAGAGATCCCGTCCTAATACGCTCGCCGCTCGCACATCGGCCCTCAAGCATCATGTGTGAACTGCTCAAAGACGCTCATCGAGGCCTCACAGACACATTCCAGATATCTAGCATGCTAAATATCTGGACCTGTCGGGGACTCCGGCCACGAGCTACAGCCAATGAGAGCGCAAGACCCGGGTTGAGGGGAAACATTTGCAACACTGAGCAAAGTTGTTGTTGCACCTAGAGGAATAAATAGGAAAAAAGAGTGTGGAAACAGACGATTTTGTGAGCACATGTACCAACAACAACATCAGCGATGTGTCTCGCATACACGTTATTTATGGTGTGTATTCATGACAAAACGTAGGTTGGAGACCTCATCGGGGATTCCTCCTGGTGAAAGATCTTGTAGTGTGTGACCTCCTGTCTCCGATCAGTCATGTGTCACTTTGAAAGTCTTAGCTTTAAATGTAAGTGATGGGGAACTATATCCAGAGTGCTCTTTTTGTTGTTCAAACGTTTATCTGAAGTTATAATGAGGCTTCAGCAGTCTGACTTCAAGTGTAGGTATCTTACAATAGTTATTTTTAAGTACAAAATCCTCTCATTGTTTCCGTGTTTAGCTTTAGTTTCTGTATAACCCTGACTGCCGAAGCCTCATATTAACTACAGATACGCTTTTGAACACGTTTGCACATAAAGGACTGCATTTTCTCCCCCATCACTTCTATTGAAAGCACTTTAGGAATCTTTTAATAGTTTGTATGAACAAGAGGAATCATAACCTGACTGTTGTTTTAAGACTGACTTGAAAAATAGTGAACTTTTCCTTTAACAGCCAGTTTGTCAAATGTGCCTTTGTATCTGTACAAAAAGCTTCTGCAGACAAAACACTAACAGGAGAAATATTTGGTTATTTCAGCTGGTCTGGTGGTTTTTATTTATAGTGCATGAAGGTAAGAAAATGTTTCCCAAAGATAATATTGAAACAGCAAAAAATGTGAGGAATGAGTAAAGTTTGTTATCAGCAAACCAGATGTTGTTTTCTTCAAATAAGTTCTATCAACACAAATGAACTCTGACTTAGAAAGTTTTCAAATGGTTTATAACACACTATAATAACGAAGTTATAAGCAGATATTTCTCCTATGTAGACATGTTTTATTACTATATTATCATTAATTGTCTGTTTAGACAGCAGCATCCAGTAATGGGAGCCTACAGGAGGAGTTATAGTTGCTGATAAACACATTAATAAACACACATAGGGCTGCAACTACCCATTCATTTCATTATTAATTAATCTGCTGATCATTTTTTCAATTAATTGATTGTTTTGTCTATAAAACAACTTCACATAGCCAAACATGTCTTCAAATGTCTTGTTTTATTCAACCAAAAGTCCAAATACCCCAAACATATATATGACAAAGAAAAGCAGGGAATCTTCTCATGTTAGAGGCTGTAATCTATCAGAGAATATTGGATTTGTTTCACTATTTCTGCTTAAAATATGACCAAAATGAGTAATTGACTATCAAAATAGTTGTCCGTTATTTTTTTGATGATTGTTTACAGCTCCATATCTGCTTACAACTACGTTATAATGTGTTACAAATGATTTATTATATGTTTATGTGCTGCTTATACATGTTAAATAGGGTGAATTTCTGTTTTCGTTGAGCCGTAGTGCTCCCTTATCCCCTTTTTTTTTTTTTTTCTAGTTTGTGTTGCGGGTTGAAACCACCTTTGGTCTTTACCTGGACTTGTGTCTCAGTAGAAACATGTCTGGTGTGATCTCAGTGATACCTGGCTGGATAGGAAACACATTAACAGAAACATAATATTCAGTAAAGCTGCCAAGGAAATGTGAAATCCTAAAATCACTTTTTGATTTTCAAAAAGAGCGGCACTGTGCTCTGCTCACATACTTTTATTTTGTTGACTGTTTTTTTTTTGTTTTTAATGGACTTCTGCTCAGGGGTTAAACTCACACAAAGACCCTCTTTGAAAAACAAAACAAAGAAAATGTTTTACAAAGTATCTGAAATGCATGACTCAAAATGCTCCTCGGACACCTCTACTCAGTAATGTTGCTCTGTGGTTAGCTGTGTTTACGGCTCGTATCTTTCAAAACACGTCTCTCTAATGTTGCGTCCACACCAAGAGCGAAGCGCATCGTCACCTCGCTTTACGAGTCGCGCGAGTCGGACCGCCGTCATTTGTCTTCATAGATACCAACAACCTTTTTTTCATCTGTCAACCATGGAAGAATTAACCACTGTTGCTGCTTTCTACATGTGGAAGTCACAGATATGTCAGAAAACCAAACGCCGATGTGTCTGGATTCATAACATCACCCGGCGGCGAGCTGTTTCGCATACAGTGGCATTGCACTGACTGTAGCTAGCAAACTACGTGTCGCTATTGCGGTATGAACCCAAAATAAACAGATGTGATTTAATTGGAATAAACGGATCAAAAGGATGCCGATATATAACAACATAATGATGCTGATTTGTAAAAAGTCTGAATTCATGCTTTGTCAGGTCTGTCCGCAAGATGACACTCAAACAACTCTTGAATTGCTTGTTTTTTGAATGGAGTTTGGATCAATCACTGCCAGGCTATGCAGCTGCGCCATCATCACTCAAGATAAAGTCATCTAGGCATAAATACAGCAGCGACGTTGTTTCTACCATAGACCATCTGGTTTATACACAGTTTGGTCTGCTCTCTGTACAGATATGATGTAGCTTTCTTCTTCGTGGTTCTCACTCAAATTGAAATATTTCAACTCCTGCGTCGCCCGGCGCACATTCGCCTCTTTGCATTGACTTTGTATGTAATTGCGCCGCGCGAAAAGTTGTCTTCGCTCTTGGTGTGAGCGCACCATCACTCCTCTGCTGTCTTGAGCCCAGTTGTGATTAAAATGGATGATTGCTTCTCTTCTGTTGCCTCCTCAGTCCTCTATCGCTTTATACTAGATCTGCACTGGAAGGGACGGACCAAAGTCTGGACCCAAGAGCTGTCCTAATAGCTGATAATTATAAAAGATAAGCTCAGACACATCGTTAAACCTGTGGATTAGTTCATGTTATTATTCTCTTCTGTTCTTGCATTTAGAAACCAGTGAAAATAGGAAATAAGAAGTCTTTGTATCATACCAATTTGTACACTTTGTAAAAGGATGAAAACTGTTGGACAGACTTTTAGCACTCTAATTGGACGTCTTTTAACTTGAATGTCCTCCATATATAAAGACAACTCTTTATTTTGTCTGTTTTGAGATGTTATAAACGGAGGCGATGGATCGGCTCCTCCTGAAGTTGAAACACTTGAAGACCTTTTTTTTTTTTTCTTTCTCTCTTTTCATCATTGCACGAGTTGCACTACTGACAGAGTTGTACAAAAATTCAACATGACCTGTACATGAATGAGTGTGATGCTCAATAAAGCTTGGTATACTTCTACCTCATAGTACTGGTAATACATCACTGGCAGATATAGAAGCTTCATCAATCATTATGATAATAAAAACGGCACTTTCATCGCTATATTCCCGAAACCAGAGGTCAGATTCCTCTTTCAGAAACAGGAAGTTCTCCAGCCGGGGTGGAGGAAGTATTCAGATCCTTCACGTAAGAAAAATTAAGCAATAAAACACTTTAATAATACCCCATTTATTACAAGAAAAAGTTCTGCTTTGAAAATAATTAAATATACGTACGTTTTATAACGTTATATATTATATTCAGTGGTGGAAAGTACATTTAATTAAGCGACTTAAGTACAATTTTGAGGTACTTTATTTGAGTATTTCCATTTTGTTTGTTTCTTTATTTACACATATAAAAAATTAAAAAGATACTTAAATAATTTGCAAGGGGATGTGAAGGAGAATTACCTCCAGTGCCATTCTCCAGGCAGCATATTACATGAAATAATCACAGTAATGTAATATACATGATGTATATGGATCTATCAATAATTTTAGACATAGTAAAAAACATAATAAAAAACAGAGAGATAGACATTTTATGCTACTTAATACTTATACTCCAATTCAGAGTTTAACTGTACTACACTTATTTTAAAACTTAAGAAATATACAAAATATGACCAATTAATAACCAATAAATAATGATGTATTATTATAGATTAAACTACCCAGCTGCAACATTAAAATTATAATCCAGTAATATAATATATATATATTATTATGAAATGGGCCATTTGAGTATTTTTTTAACTTTTTTTTACTTAATTAATGTAAATAATAGAGGAAACAATGGATGCGCCCCCACAGACAAAGTCAGGTATCAAACAAAGCTTTTTCTCTTTTTTTAATTCATGTTAAATTCAACTTTAAATTGAAAATACACAAAGTTCGTTATTTAACGGTTAAAAAAATTCAACAACGTGAAGGGAAAACTACTTTTTAAACATCTTTTTAAAACAACTGTTTTAAAAAGTCTAGTTTAAAGTGGACGTCATTTAGTTATTTTTTTTTTTCATTGTTTTCTTCCTATGTCTTTTGACGTTATGTTTGTTTATAAGTAAAACAAAGCTTTTTCTCTTTTTTATAATTAATATTAAATTTAACTGAACACAGGAAGTTCGTTATTTAACGGTTAAAAAAAATTAAAAAATGTGGTTTAAAAGAAAAATTAAAAAATATGAAGGAAAAACTCCTTTTTAAACATCTTTTAAAACATCTTTTTAAAACACCAACTCTTTTAAAAAGTCTAGTTTAAAGTGGCCGTCCCGGTGGATGAGGAGTAAACGTGTGTCAAACCGGGTTAAACCGGGTTAAAACCGCCGTTTTTATCGTCTAAATCACGTTTAATGTGTCTCTTTCTTGATAACCCGCAATGGCTGTTAGCCGTGTTAGAAAGCATAGTGGGTGTCAATATAAAGTGACATTATTGGAGCTTTATTGTTATATTGGTACTTTTACTTCAGTAAATTATCTAAATACTTCTTCCACTACTTGTATGTTTTGCCAATATCATAATTAATCTAATTAAATGCATGTTTTCAGATCAAAATCCTTTTAAAAACAAGCATTATATGGTCCAAACATGTCCTAAAGTCAGATACAGTTCACCCACTATCATCTACTGGTTAGTGAGGACCATACCATCATGAGCCCACTGGGGGGGTCAGAGGTCAAGACACTGGGACAGGATTGGGCCAAACCATGTGGTCAAGAAGAAGAAGACCCTGATGGGGACTCCTCATTCAGTTTGAATGGAAGAAGAGCGGATACACACCTCCAAAATAAGAGTGGATTAACTTTAAAATCTACTTAATTAATGTAAATAATAGACTAATATATAGAGGAAACAATGGATGCGCCTCCACAGACAAAGACAGGTATCAAACATCTCTCTTTTTTAAGTGGAAAAGCATTAATTCATGTTAAATTCAACTTTAAATTTGAAAATACACGAAGTTCGTTATTTAACGGTTAAAAAAATTCAAAAATGTGAAGGAAAAACTACTTTTTAAACATCAACTCTTTTAAAAAGACAAAGACGGGTATTAAACATTTCTCTTTTTTAAGTGGAAAAGTGTTTAAACATAAACCATTAATTCATGTTAAATTCAACTTTATATTGAAAATACACACAATGAAGTACATCATTTACGGTTAAAAAAATTCAAATGCGAAGTCAGTTATTTAACGGTTAAAAAAATTCAAAACTGTAGTTTAAAAAAAATTCAAAAATTCAAAAATATGAAGGAAAAACTACTTTTTAAACATCTTTTTAAACATCAACTCTTTTAAAAAGTGTACATTAAAGTGTCCGTCCCGGTGGATGAGGAGTAAACGTGTGTCAAACCGGGTTAAACCGGGTTAAAACCGCCGTTTTTATCGTCTAAATCACGTTTAATGTGTCTCTTTCTTGATAACCCGCAATGGCTGTTAGCCGTGTTAGAAAGCATAGTGGGTGTCAATATAAAGTGACGGCCATATTTGCCGGTGCCGCTGTTGTAAACAAAAAGTGAGAGACAGACGCTTCACTGAATTTCGGGTCATTTTTATTTCTTTAATTTACAATGTCTCTGGGAATGTCTTATAAACCCAATGTCCATCAGCACATTCCGGGAACTTCTGGGAACCAGGGTAAGGAAGAAAAACGGCGAAAAAATCAAAGTATCCGTCCGTTAAATCGAGTGTTAAATTCGGGGTCTACCTGGAGAGAAAGACCGTGTCTGTAGTTTTTTGGTCCAGTTATATATATAGGGTCAGATCCTGGGAGCTAGGCTAATTCATATCCGCCATTATTACTAATGTACAAAAAAAGAGCGCCATCCGCGAGCGCTGGAGAACGACGGTTGGGATGTTTTAAAAACGGCCGTTACGGTGATTCTCTTCGTCGTCCCGGAGGTCCCGGTCTCCGTCGCCCGGTGTCGGGTTAGCCGTTAACAGCGGTGACAAAAAAAATGTGTATCACTTGGTGTGTCTTCTTCTTGAGCCAGCCTGCTGCCTTGTTCCGTTTCCTCCATGATGCTCCTCGGTCGGGAGCTGCTGATTGATCTGCCTCGGGTCGGTTTTGTGACTCTAAGAGGACATCTGGCGGCCGAGGAGCAACACTGCAGCCCGAACAAAGCAGCAGGGGAGCGGCGAGGCTGGACGAGGAACACCCGCCGAGAGAACCAGGGCTGGAACCATTTACTCTAGTTAGAGTAGCAGTATTACTATTTAAATATAGCTTACACTGTTACATGTAAAAGTAAGTATTAGCATCCTTTATTCAAGTAAAAGTAGCTGTTACAAGTAAAAGTACTCACTATCAGTGGTAGAATTAAGTATTAACTCTACCACTATTTAAATTTACACTGTTACATGTAAAAGTAAGTATTAACATCCTTTATTCAAGTAAAAGTAACAGTATCACAAGTAAAACTCACTTTAAGTAAAAGTAAAAGTACTCACTATCAGTGGTGGAATTAAGTTTTAACATCTAAGTAAATTTAACATTTAACATATTTAAGTAAAAATAGCTGTTAGAAGTAAAACTCCTGTATTCAAAATGTAAAAGTACTAAAAATACTATGTAGTAGTACAACAGCTGCAGTACTACTATTTAAACATAGCCTATGTTGTTACATGTAAAAGTAAGTATTAATGTCCGTTACTCTAGTTAGAGTTGTAGTACTATTTAAATATACGCTGTCACATGTAAATGTAAATATTAACATCCTTTATTCAAGTAAAAGCAGCAGGACTACTATTTAAATATACGCTGTTACATGTAAATATATGCTGTCACATGTAAAAGTAAGTATTAACATCCTTTATTCAAGTAAAAGCAGCAGGACTACTATTTAAATATACGCTGTTACATATAAAAGTAAATATTAACATCCTTTATTCAAGTAAAAGCAGCAGGACTACTATTTAAATATACGCTGTTACATATAAAAGTAAATATTAACATCCTTTATTCAAGTAAAAGCAGCAGGACTACTATTTAAATATACGCTGTCACATGTAAATGTAAATATTAACATCCTTTATTCAAGTAAAAGCAGCAGGACTACTATTTAAATATACGCTGTCACATGTAAATATATGCTGTCACATGTAAAAGTAAATATTAACATCCTTTATTCAAGTAAAAGCAGCAGGACTACTATTTAAATATACGCTGTTACATATAAAAGTAAATATTAACATCCTTTATTGAAGTTAAAGTAAAAGTAGAACTAGAAAGTAGAAGACAAATTTAAAAACTCAATTAAAGCACAAGTATCTCACAATTGTACTTCAGTAGTACAGTACTTGACTGAATGTACTTCACCCAGTATTTATAATGGGAATTTGAGGGGAGTTTAATCTACAGTTAAAACATTTTACTTAGGATGCTTCCAGTTGTTTTGGACCGAATCGGCATTCATTTTCGTTTTTAGGCCAACAAAATAAATAAATAAATTACAGCTGCGACGATTAATCAACTCTTTGATTGAAGGGAATTTAATCTGCATCTATTGTGATAATAAATTAATCATTTGAGGCATTTATCAAGTAAAAGTCTGAGCATGCTTGTGCGATTTGGTGTTTTTTTACTCTTGTATTGTAAATTGAATATCTTTGGGTTTTGGGTTGTTAGTCGGATGAAACAAGACATTTGAAGATGTCACCTCGGGTTCTGAGGAGTTGTAAACATTTTTTATTCACTTTTTTCTGAACTTCTGCAACAAAAAAATAACTGACAAATTGTAGATATGACTCTTTTTGTGTTGTAAATCTTCACTTCTTCTGTCAATTTGTAATTTCTGAACAGTTGGAAGCCTCCAGTCTCCCTCGGCGGCTAACCTGGCCACGTTGCAGTCCTACAGGCCGCTTCTGAGCGACTTTGGACCTCCATCTCTGGGATTCTCACAGGTTAGCTGCTATGAAACTGATAATCTGAATCCTTCTTCCTATTTAATGGATGTATTGTCCCTCCATAAAGTAGGTAGGTACTTGCCAGAGACAGAATAAAAAGATTATGGTCAGTCGAAGAACAGGAGATATTATACAACTGTTTTCATAGGTTGAGTAGTAGTACCCCACATGACTGGTAATTAGGGCTGTCAATCGATTAAAATAGTTAATCGCAAATTAATTGCACATTTTTATCTGTTCAAAATGTACCTTAAGGGGAGATTTGTCAGGTATTTAATATTCAAATATGCTTGCTTTATGCAAATGTATGTATATATTTATTATTGGAAATCAATTAACAACACAGAACAATGACAGATGTTGTCCAGAAACCCTCACAGGTACTGCATTTAGCATAAAAAATATGATCTAATCATAACATGGCAAACTGCAGCCCAACAGGCAACAACAGCTGTCAGTGTGCTGACTTGACTATGACTTGCCCCAAACTGCATGTGATTATCATAAAGTGGGCATGTCTGTAAAGGGGAGACTCGTGGGTACCCATAGAACCCATTTACATTCACATATCTTGAGGTCAGAGGTCAAGGGACCGCTTTGAAAATAGCCATGACAGTTTTTCCTCGCCAAAATTTAATGTAGGTTTGGAGCGTTATTTAGCCCTGAGCACGCTACAACCTAAAAATAGCAAGTTACGTTAACGCGTCAAAGGAATTAGTTGCGTTTAAACAAAGTTGCGTTAACGCGTTATTATTCTGTTAACTTTGACACCTCTACTAGTAAACTGATCTGGATGTAAACTGCCACTTGACTTGTTACAACTGCGAGGCTTGTATATTTAGTTTCTCACTGCAATATTCTCTGGATTAAATGTGACTTCCTCAAAAACCGATGTGAAATGTGCTGAACCTGGCTTATCTTGTTGTGTTTGCTCTACCGTCAGGGCTCCACCGGCAGCCAAGTGCCTCAGAACAAATATGCAGAGCTGCTGGCCATCATCGAAGAGCTGGGGAAGGAGATCAGGCCCACGTATGCTGGAAGTAAGAGTGCAATGGAGAGACTGAAAAGAGGTAACCTTGATATGCAACTAAGTACATTTACTCAAGTACTGTACTTGCCACGTGTACTTTACTGTTTTAGTTACTCTACAGACTAGTTTTTCATCCCCTTCCTGTCCAGTGAAAACCAGGTATCTCCAGATGTGTTGATGTTTGTGATGAACTGAAGGATCAGGTGTTCCTTTATGGAGTACAGTGTAGTATTAGTACTTAAAGGTACAGTGTGTAGGATTTGGGGAAATCTAGTGGTGTGGTTGCAGATTGCAACCAACTGAGTACCCCTCCGCTCACTCCTCCCTTTCCAAGACTGTGATACTTCTTCCACCGCTGGATATGCAGAATAATTCCAGTGTAAAACATGCAGTATAGTAAAGTTTGTTAATCTTTATTGTGTTTGTCTCTCTTTAAAGGAATAATCCATGCCAGAGGGTTGGTGCGTGAATGCTTGGCTGAGACGGAGAGGAACGCCAGGTCCTAGCTACGAACACACATTCCTCCCTGCAAGAAGAACTAACAGTGAACGTCTCATGAAAACAAAAAAAAACTTGCATGGCATTTCCGTCGAGAAGAGGAAGTAAATGAACAAAGGATGGGAAAAGCAAGCTCCTAGAGAGAGAGAGAGAGAGAGAGAGAATACAATAAGAGAATTCATGACTCCTGAGGCTTCTGGAGGATCATTTAAATCATGTGTGGGTTACTGGAATTCATATGAAAGGATATCATGGGTTTTTAACGCCCCACTTTTGGGATCTTAGTTTTGACTTCATATTTAAAACATTGGTTTGTGCATGCGAACGGGCCTGGGGGTTAATAGTAGACAGTGCATGGCTTGTACAGGGGTAGATGGACGGGACTTGTTTTTGATAGTATTTTGGTCTGTTTTTCAGACCCTTATAACACACATGATGAGTGAGTGAGGGGCAGAGACGTGCCAAATGCATCGGTTCATTCGTGTTGAGGTTGGTTTTGGTATAAAAAAAAGGAAAATGCTGTTACTTGCATCTTTGTATGTATTTATTACTCAGTGTAATAAATTGTATTTTCAATATAGTTGTCATCGTATGATTCAGTGCATTTTAAGACATCCAGTTTTGATGAGAGGGGTAAAATAAAAACCCTGCTTGTATGTGAAAATAAGAAGAAAGCTGCAGGGATTGTTCTCTTTTCTCTGCAGATCTGGGGCCATATTCACAAACGTTCTGAGAATCCTCTCAGAGAGCTCCTAATTTCTAGCAGGGAGTCCTCTCTGAGCAAGAAAGACAGAAACTTTGACCTTAGTGAGGAGGTGTGGTTGACCCCGTTGCAAGGTATGACACGTTCTTTTAAAAAGGTGTGATTGGTTGATCCAAATAAGAAAAATAGGTTTGCAACTCACGGTTGTTTTCATTTACTTAATTAATCGATTAATGGTCTTAGGTAAATGTCAGCAAATTATCAGAAAATGGCCACCACAAGTTGCCAGAGCTCTTCATGGTGTTTAGAAAATGTCTTGTTTTGTCTGACCAACAATCCAAAACCCAAATATATTCAGTTTACCATCATTGAAGGTGAAGAAAACCAGAAAATCTGCATATTTGAGAAACAGACCTGAGATTTTTTGCCATTTGAGTTTTAAAAATGATGATTACTTGATTTTCAAAACAGTTGCATGGTATTTTATGGTAGCCTTGAGATGACAGTATGCAGTATATGTAATACACAGAGGACAGGAAGTGAGTAGAGGGATCAAGAGGGGCCCAAGGCAAATTTGTACCCCAGGGGCCCTAAAACAGGTTATTCTGGCCGTGGATTTCAACAGTGTTTACTTTCACACACTGCTTTCCCAGTTTCAGTACAAGTTGATAGATAGAAATTGCAGTGTTGAAAGGCAAATAGAATGCAATGTAGTGCAATTTCAATTAAAAAGGCAGTCATGATATATGGTGCAAATCTGAGAAACAGCTGTTACAGCAGCTAATTCACATAAATCACTAATTTAACTAAAATAGACTTTCAAAAATATAAAATAGAGTCAAATAAAAAAAAAAAAAAACGGGAATAGAGACAATAGATAGGACTCTAATATGTACTGAATACACTGTACAATGATAGTAACATACTGTAATATAGGATGTACAGTAGCTAATGCTAAGAGCTGTACAGTAAGGTGCATAATTATCAAACAGAATAAGCTGTACATTTAATATACTGAATGTATAGATTCAAGATTCAAGATGTTTATTGTCACGCCGGTTATACAATCGTGTGAAATGCTTTTTGCTGGGAAGCTCCATTAAAAAAATAAGTTATATTACAATTATAAAAGGAAATACTTTGTACAAGGCATATTAAGAACATATACAGGCATATTAAGAACATACAGGTATATTAAGAACATATACAGGCATATTAAGAACATATACATTAAGAACATATACATTCAGAACATATACAGTATACATACTGTATATGTATAAGATATATGATTGAGGTACTTTTTGTGTGAGAAGGTGTTGTATGATACATGAATATAAGAATGAATTGTATAAACAGGTGCAATTTCGGAACAACTACTCAGATCTTTTACTCAGGTAAAAATATCAATATTACAGTATAGAAATATTCTGTTACAAGGAAAAGTCCTGCTTTTGTCCCAACAGATGTGTACGGTGGTGGCTAGAAGGGAGCCCGCAAACTGGGGGACACTCTCGCGAGATTGGTATGGTTAGGCATTAATCTCGAATACTTAAGGCTAGGCATTGACCCCCGAATGGTTAAAGTTAAGCATTAACCTAAAATAGTTAAGTTAGGCATGAACCTACGAAAAGTAAAGGTTAGAATAGATCATCGGGCTGCAAGTCTCGCGAGAATTTTTGCAAGTTTTTGCAGTTTGCGGGCTTCCTTCTAGACACAACCAATGTGCACGCCCCTTTTCCTCCAAACAGCCAATAGGAACACAGAGTGAAAGTGTCGACCAATCACAGCGCTGTATTTTTGATTACGGCTCGACCAATAGGAACGCAGCTCAGTGACTGTTACAGCAGTCTGAGATCACTGCAGTGCAGTAGCCAACCAGCTAGCAGCTAGCAGCTAGCATCCAGCAGCTACTCACTCAGAGAGACATCAGAGATATGGAGGAAACGATGATACAAGTCAACGGGTAACTACTATATTTATATATCTGCGTCATTAGTATCTTCTATAGAACAGTTATAGTGTGTTATAATGTCTGTCTTGCTGTCCAGCTGTGATTACTAACCTGTAATAAACCAACTTAGCTCAACTTAGCCTGCTGGCTAACCAATAGCTTGTTAGTTAGAGCTAGTTAGCATGTGTAGCTAGCTCTAACTGACAGGTAACTTCAGCAGGCTGCTCTGCACTGACTGTCTGACACCTCAGATAAAGAAGATAATGTAGCTGGTACTGGTCAAAACCCCTGCATGGCTAATTATAGCTGTCTGTCTGCACCTTGTTGATTGTGTTGATGGCTGTCTGTGGTGGGTTAATCAAACATGGCCATGTTCAGACAGGAGTTCAGACAACAAGCTGTCACACAGGAGGAGGAAACACAGGGGGCATGACAGATTGAGAGAGATGGATCCTAGATGCTAATGCAACACATTTACATTTACACATTAGCTGGAATATATAAAGTGTTTATGTTTTTTTGTTTAACTCTTGCATGTTGCAGGCAGATGTAAAGTTAGAAATATGGCATGCTTATTATCAGCTTTAATAGCAGTGTAATAAACAGATGGGTTTTTTAGTTCAGAAAACAAGCTGTCACACAGGAGGAGGAAACACAGGCAGGGCATGACAGGTGGAGGGAGATGGATCCTAGATGCTAATGCAACACATTTACTTTTACACATTAGAATATTTGTGTTGTTTAACTCTTGCATGTTGATAGCAGATGTAAAGTTAGATAAATATGGCATGCATTGAGTGCATATTATCAGCTGTAATAGCTGTGTAATAGTAATAGTAGCTAAAGAAGCTAATGGTAGCTGGTACTGGTCAAACCTCTGCATGACTAATTATAGCTGTCTTGTCTGCGCCTTGTTGATTGTGTTGATGTCTGTCTGTGGTGGTGGTGGTGGTGGGTTAATTAAAGATAGCTATTAGCAATCAAATATGGCCATGTTCAGACATGAGTTCAGACAACAAGCTGTCTCACAGGAGGAGGAAACACAGGCAGGGCATGACAGATGGAGAGAGATGGATCTTAGATGCTAATGCAACACATTTACACATAAGCTTATACAAATTTGTGTCTATGTTTTTGTTAACTCTTGCATGTTGACAGCAGATGTAAAGTTAGAAATATGAAATGGATTGAGTGCATATTATCAGCTTTAATAGCTGTGTAATAAACAATGTTTTCTTTCTATAATTGTGACAGATTAGATTAGATTAAACTTTTTTGTTTTTGCACAGAGTACAAGTACTGACACAAAGAAATGCAGTTTAGCATCTAACCAGAAGTGCAAAAAGCAGTAAAGTGCAGAGTAATTTACATAATATAATACAGAATAAAAAATACAGAATGTATAATAAACAGTAAGGGGTATGAATACAGTAGATGTATACAGTATTAACTGTATTAATGTATTAATATGATAAGGTATATATACAGTATGAACATAGTGCAGCTAGGGATGCACCGATTTAATTTTATGTTTGTACACTATATACATTAAATACTGTAATTTTAATTCCTGTTTAAGTTTTGACCAATTTGTTGCTGCATTAAAAAGGTTTACACCTATAATAATAATAATAATAATATCTTGGATTTATATAGCGCCTTTCATGAACCCCAAGGACGCTTAACAAAGACATAAATAAATACAACAAATGTAACAGTAGCTAGAGGCCATAGGCCTTGGTGAAGAGGTGGGTTTTGAGGAGTCTTTTGAAGGTGTCCAGAGATGGTGCGTTGCGGAGCTCTATGGGGAGAGAGTTCCAAAGTGTGGGGGCTGTCACACTGAAGGCTCTGTCCCCAAAAGTTCTCATTCTTGTGTGAGGGATGGAGAGCTGACCCGTGCCTGAGGATCTAAGGTTCCGGGGCTGTGTGTAAGGGTGGAGGAGGTCAGATAGGTACTGAGGAGCCAGGGCGTTGAGGGATTTGTAGGTGAGGAGGAGGATTTTGTAGGTGATGCGGGACTTGACCGGGAGCCAGTGGAGGTGGATGAGGGTGGGGGTGATGTGCTGAATTGTAATTCCTGTTAATTTTGAAGATTTTTTTGCCAAGTTGCTGGTGTACGATTTATTATTTTAATAATTAATAACAAATCAGTGTCTATCTATGTATTTATTTGTTAGGTAAACAATGTTTAAGTCAAGCCTGATGTTGCCTTACACATAACATAATGATCCCAGTCACTTCCACACAGTGAGGCATACAGATGATTAACTGCCTCTTGTTTCCCCCTCTCTTGTTTCCCCCTCTCTTGGTTCCTAGCTGTCAGATTGACCCCCTCTGCATGGGCCCATAAACATGTCCACAGATGACAGTATCTCTGAGGATGTGTCCAGCTCGGGGGCTTTGAGCCATTGCCATGCCAGTGCCGACGGGGATGGGGGTAAGGAGAGCGAGACCTCTTTGGTGTCCTCTGAGGGGACGTCAGCCTCGGGGCTGGCTGTCTCAGAGGACAGACACACGACCTCCCAGACAACAGGAGGCACTGTGGAGAGCCGGCCCATGGACATCACACCAGCATGCAACAAGATCAGGTGCAGTAACTGTAAACACGCTACTGTTTATGGAAAATAAAAAGACAAAATATTACATAGTGACCACCAGTAGACCCATCTTTTATTAGAAGGGGTTCTTATATGTTCTTCCATATATAAATTGTGATAAATTAAATTCTAAAAATAGAGAAACATAAGAAACTTATGAGCACATCTCTTTAAACAAGATTTAAAGTGGTGCTTTTGTGTGATTCTTTGTGGAGAAACTCCAGTCGTCAAAATCGTATGAGTGTTTGTTGACTTTCTTTGGTCGAGGACAGCCCTAGAGAAATATATTCAAATTTAAAACATTTCTATTTAGGAGAACATTTTGCATTCAAATGAAAGTCAGAAGTCAAATCCAAAGAATCATGGGAGATACTGGTATGCTGTAGAGTATCAGGTCTAGATTAGGTGTAGAATATATGTAGATTAATCGCAAATTTATGGCACATTTTTTATCTGTTCAAAATGTACCTTAAAGGGAGATTTGTCAAGTATTTAATATTCTTATCAACATGGGAGTGAGCATATATGATGCTTTATGCAAATGTATGTGCAGCTATGTCCTAATCTGATATTTAATCCTGGTTGGATGTATATTATCTGCATCTTGTACATATATTACAATCCTCATGTACAGTATGTGAGTTACTAGTATCTGATTGTATTGCAGGAGTCTTTGTTTGAGCACAGATGAAGCATTTGAACAAGGGAAGAGCCTCCCATTCATCAACCCGAGCTCCCTGGAGACCCTTAGGGCTTTGGTGCAGGAGATCCAGAGCAGCGGAGAGACCGACCCCGAGATGTGGAAGGATTGTGAGGTGAGAAAATAACCACAGAGTCTGAAAGGCGATAGTTGTTGTAGAATGTGGAAGTGAAAGCGTGAATGCACGCTGATGATGTTGAAAGTGAAGTTGGCGTTAGCTGCTGTGGCAGTTGTTCTTGTGCGCTGCATTCGGCAGCTGACAGCCTCGTTTCTGAGCTGTCACTTTTATTTTTTGTGTGGATCACACCTGACAGTAACACACAAACACACAACATGCACGCACACACGCACGCACGCACACACAGCAGCACACTGCAGCTGATCTTTTCAGACACTGGTTGTGATTTGTAGGGAACAGACAACTGTGATGTGCTACAACACAAAGACACTTTACTGCATGGTTCATCAGGCTCGAGGCCTTTTATTTTACGTACCTGGGCAGAAACACACTTTTCTCTGATCATTAAAATGTCTTTGGTAAATTATTGTATGGCCACACCACTAGAGAGTTATTGCTCCTCTGTATATCACTTCTCTCTCTCTGATGGGAGTTTGTATCACAACCACAGTGGTGCTCAGCTGCTTCCCTTCACAAATACACAGATGCAGATGTGCACACGAGCGGTATGCAAGCTAATTCAGTTAAAGGGTTAGTTTTTCCTTAATGCAGATCACCTCATTTTGTGTTTACATGTGCTTAAGTAATCCGGTTACTGGTTATGCAGACTTCTCAAAAGCCCTGTAAAGGAGAAAAGTGGTTACCGTTATCAGAGAGAGGATTAGAGATTCATCAGCTAGATCTCTCCTGGAGAAATCTGATTGCTCTGCCATGTGTATAACATGGAGGATGTAGGTCATGCACATAGTTCTGCATTGCGTCTGCGTACATGTTCACACATGTTGGGCTACACACACAGATGGTCCAGGCAGACCCTCGTGGATATGGACAGATGATGAACTTCACACTGAGCATGTGACAGTGAAAGTATCGCTGCAGAGTGACTAAATGAAAGTCAGAATTATTACATTTGTTAATGCACCCTTGTATTCTAAAGTCTGAATAAAACCGACAAGTAACTCAAACCTCTTGAACAGTGGTTCTTAACCTGAGGGTCGGGACCCCCAAAGGAGTCACAAGATAATTTCTGGGGGTCGCCAGATGGTTGTGGAGACACACAACAAGATCTTTCACCAGGAGGAATCCCTGATGAGGTCTCCAAACTACGTTTTGTCACGAAAACACACGCGAGAAATACATGGTAAATGATGTGATACCATACGCGAGACGCATTGCTGATGTTGTTGTTGGCACATGTTCACAAAATAGCCTGTTTACACTGGTTTCCAGTGACTGTTTATTCCTCTTGGTGAAACAACAAATTTGCTCCGTGTTGCAAATGCAGCACATATAGGAAGTTCCTGTTGTTACAGGCGACCCCTCCTCCCCCAGATTTACCCTCAACCCGTGTCTCGCGCTCTCATTGGCTGTAGCTCGTGGCCGGAGTCCCTGACAGGTCCAGATATTTAGCATGCTAGATATCTGGGATGAGTCTCTCGGCTTGCGTCTTTGAGCAGTTCACACACAGCGCCCGATGTGCAAGCGGCGAGTCAATGCCGATTTGCCTCTGATCTGGGGCTTTCGTCGGGGAGCAGAAAATCAGCGCTAAAGTTGTGTTGTGTGAACTGAGCATTAGTCGACTGCTGAGGGGGCAGCCCCAAAACAAACTGGCTCATTAGGTGAGCTTTATGGTAGTTCATTCATAGTTTAGTTTAGGATCCCCAGACGTTGTGTTTCCACTCTGCCTCTGCAGTATAAAGATGAAAAGACAGGTTGAAGGCAAATAAGGAATGTCAGTGTATATTGACAGATATTAAAATTGACCTTGGCTCTGCCCCAGCTGTTTTACCGTAGGTTAACGTCTCGCTGTGAGTAATGATAGTGTTTTTTTCTGCAACAGAGCCGATGGTTGCATCTGTTTCAGCTGGTCGAGAAGCAATACCAAGAGCAAATACTCGCTCAGCAAGGACAATACCAGTGCCAAATACAGGTGAGTCTGCATTCAGTCAGGTCTTATCATGACGACAAAATATTTGTTTATCCAGTGAAACAATGATGTGTCTTTTTTCCAGTTGATTCAGGATGAAATTAAGGCTCTGGTTCAGCTCCAGAACCGCCAGTCCAACGTCCATCCGCACACAGAGTTCTCTCCAACCTCGCTGACCAAAACTACCACAAACACAAAGAACTATATTTTCCCCCTCCTCTCCAGTGACTGCACAGTCCCCAAAAATATAGCCAGTGACAATGACAGCCTGGCAGCTCCTGCCCATATCCCCTTCAGCTCCCCTTCACCTCCTCTCCGGAGACCAGAGACCGCCAACCAGGGGGAGGAGCGGGCGACCACGGTGCTCAGCAGCGGGTACGGGACTCTGTCTGCCTGGGACACAGGTCTGGAACCTGCCGGGTCTCCGGGGGAAGATGAGGATGGTGTTCAACGGAGGGAGAAGCATCATTGGTCCCCGAACTTCCAGGAAGACACAGAGATGACTGGGATTGGCTGCCAGCAGGAGTTTTCTCATGTGAGGACTCTCGGAGTGGATGAACCCAACCACTCAGTCTACCAGCAGAGAACCTCTGGGTAAGTCTGACTACAACTCCTTATGACGGTCCTGAAGAGTCTTAAAAACTATTGATTTCAGTCCCCCCCCCCCCAAAAAAGGCCTTCATGGTGTTAATAAAGTCTTAAATTTAATGTTCAAAGGTCTTAAATATTGTTTTCTTGCCTGTCGAAGGCAATAATGTGAGTTATAAAATGTTTTTGTATCTCATTTTAGCAAAGAATGGCTGGACAATTCCCAGTACTGTTGTTCCAGATCTGTATATATGGACGTTAAATTAATTTGTTATTTTTCAATTGGTTATCCAGGTACAGGTTGTGTTTAAATAAATAATATAT
The DNA here is from genome assembly GCF_043250625.1 of Sebastes fasciatus. Lineage (NCBI taxonomy): Eukaryota > Metazoa > Chordata > Actinopteri > Perciformes > Sebastidae > Sebastes > Sebastes fasciatus. Next base: position 3,438,374 of record NC_133813.1, read on the forward strand.
ATAAAGAAAAAGAATACCAAAATAAATAAGTTTGGAGAAATAAATAGGGGGGGAAATGCAAAGGGAAAATCATGCAGAAATAAATAAATACATACATTTTAATAATGAATTAATACATGTAAAAATAAATCTAAAATAAATGCCTAAATAAATACATAAATTTAAAAGTTAATTTAAATAAATAAATAAATAAAAGGGGAAATTAAATGTTTGTTCCCGTCCAGACCGCAGTGATTGTTTTTAATAAATCTTGTAATCCAGTGTTTTACTGTTTAAGTTTTCGTTGAACATAACTTTCTTGTCGTGGATCTTTCTCTGTCATACTCCAACCCGGCCGACTTCTTCTTTCACTTTTATCTGTAAACAAACCACACGTCAGAGTCGTGTCCAACCAGCGGCTTCTTCTCTGAATCGGCAGCTGGTTACTGTTGTCAGAGACCGACCGCAAATAACCAACACAACATTTAGACAGCACAAAATTGATGCAACACAACAGATAAACATCGGCCGCTGACAACGGCAACAGTCATCTTATTTGCCGATAGCCCGATGGCAGAGAACAAGGCGAATAACGGTCGATATCGATAAATACCCGTGACTACTGCAGAGTCATTTGTCCCTGGAATGAATGCAGATTATAAAGACAAAAGCCAGATGTTAGTGGGTTTTTGTCCAGTGGGGAAGTGGCTTTAGTAAGATTAAGTCCTGGGCGTGAAGACAATAACTCCCTGTCCTTCCCCTGACCTGTTCTGTTGGCAGCACCAGCCAGCTTTTGACCTCCTGGGCCCAGAGGCAGAAACTCAGGCCCAAGAAGAGCAAAGCAGGATCAGCTTCATGCCAAATCTCCGAGTCCTACCAGGAGCAGCCACGCAGCCTCAGAGAACCCCACAAACTAATCCCCCCGGAGGGCTCAGACCTCCAGGACCAGGTACTACTCAGTTGTAACAGATAAAAAACACACTGCCCTGCATCTGTAGTGTTTCTGTTTTTGATATAGATGTCCTGATTACATTCCCTCTGCTGAGTCTAATCCACTCTGTACTGTGTTTCAGCAGCAAGCGGCCAGGCCGTCGTCCAGCTCGTTCCCCCTGAGGAGGAGTGACAGCCTGATGTCTGAGGCATCAGGTAACAATTCACTGACTCAGACTAAACACAGAGCAGCGAGGCTACGACGGCGTGAAGAAATCACTGACAATGTGACTGTGATAGAATAAACATTACAGGAGAATACATGTTTTTATGAAAGACGTCTTGTAATTACCGCCAGTGACAGTAAGACGGCACTGTTGCACCACTCAGGGCTTTATTATGAGACATAATATCAATTCCCTGAAAACATTTCACAAATATATATGTTTCCTTTTATGAACAGTTTTTTATATATACTTTATTGCAGGAGTTAACATACATTTACATTTGCTTACATATGATGTTGTAATACTTTTTTAAAGTAGGTTAAATCACATTACTTCCTTCTCTGTGTCTTAGGCCTCACTTACTGGCGTCTGAATGAGAATGAACTGTATCACCCGCTACCGGACAGCTTTGACAGCGGCGCTTACCTCCTTCTGCAAGAGGCGTCCTTGAGTCTTGTGAGTAACGACCACAGTTCACCGTTGCACCTCTAACTGGTCTGATTTACAACGTGTTACAAGTAAAAAAAGATCTGTAAAGGCGTTTTCACAAGCCATAGTCTGTTCGGTTAATCCCAATCAGACTGAAATTAATACTTTCAGTGTGTTTTCTATTTATTGTGGTTCAGTTTCACAGTGCACAAATTAAAGCGGACCAAATAAAAATAATTTGCTGAGGGGCGGGTATGAAGATCGCCGGATGATCCGGGTGCTTTATCACCCGGCAGTCGAGCCATTTTGGCTTCATGCGCCACTGAGCAGCTCTCATAGGAGCGAACGGGAGCCTCCAACGCTGTATCCAGTTCTCTTTATACATCCATGGCCTCATCGTAAAGGAGTGTGACGGGGCTAGACTCTCCGAAAGCTGGTAAATTAGAGCCATCAGGCTGACAGGTCTGGTGGGTGTGTGGAGGTGAGTGAGAACAAAAACATGTATATATATATATGCTATAATATTTCTTATTTGGGCGATCGCCACAAAGGAAACATCAGACTAAGTTCTGCAGAAGTCCAGGTCTGTCCTCTCATACTCATGTTAACATGTCGTTTACCTGTCTCCATCTCAACAAATGCCCGCACTGGCAGCCTGCGTTTTGGTTCGCTTGGAAACGGTCCGAGACCCCATCTCACAAGTTGTTTTGGTCCGCACCAGAGTACGATTACTGCGCTCATAACTGCCCAAACGAACCGCACCAGAGTTAGATCAAAACAGTCTAAATGTTGGCTTGTGAAAGCGCCGTAAGACACGATCGCCTACCTGTACACCTCAGTGTTTGAGGAGTTGAACCTCTCCTCCTAAATGTCTGATCTCCGTCTCTTGTAGACTCCGTCTCAGGAGCCTCGTCTGTCTCTCAGAGAGATCTATCAGAACAAGCAAAGATCAGATTGTAAACGTTCGGACTGGGAAGGCTCCGTTACATCCAGTCCTTCGTCACCACAGGTACGTCACACCGCGGCTCATCAGAGATCAGTTCAGTCCTTGGCTGAGAGCCTCTAACTCTACTAGCTTTGTTGCTTCAGGTGTTGACCTTGGACCCAGCAGCTAACCAGCGGCAGTCAGATCGTACCTCTGGCTTCACGTCGCCCTCTCACTTCAGCAGCCCTTCGTTCGCCACTCAGCCCCGAGTAGGGACGCCTGTGACCCCCGACAGCATGGTGGAGTGCAGTCCCAACCCAGGAGATACAGACTACATCTCTGACACCTCCAGCGTCTCAGCTGCCGGACCTTCCCCTTGTAAGGTGCAGAGCTCGTGGGGAAACGCATCCCAGGCCGTCCTGGATCAGACTCAGCCCTGCTCCCACACAACCAGCCAGCAACGCAGAGCCAGCGCCCCCTTAGCCAGCGAGGAGGAGGCCAGTCGCACCCACACCAGCACCCTGAAACCTTGCTCAGCCTCTGGTGCTACTCTGCGGCCTGCGGTCAGTCCACACATGGAGAGAGCTTCATCACTAGAGGATCCTGTCGTCCTTTCTCTGTGAGTGTGACACATACAGGTTACAGTTTTTATGCTCATGCTTGATGTAAAATAAATTTATTTATTCAGCACTTTTCATTTATAAAGTTGCTTACAGTTAAACACAGCAGAAGATCACAGATGGAAGCAGGAGCCTGACCATGCAGGGCTTTAGAAATGTTGTTTTTCATTAAAAGAAGTGGCTGGCATTTTAATTACACTGTGTTGAAGTCATCCACTCAACAGCTTCATTCATCTTCTTCTTTTCCTTTTTTCCTCCTCAGACTGAGACAGAACCTGAGAGAGAAGCACTCTCGACATGTGGCTGATCTGAAAGCATATTACGAGTCTGAGATCCAGATCCTGAGAGACAAACTGAAACTCAGAGATCTGCCGCGGGACTTGGAGAGGAGCAACCAGGCCCTCACAGAGAGGTACTTCACTTATTCATTTTGTAAACAGCACTGAGAAACTGCTCTCACTTATCTATTTTCACCTGTTACATATAACGTACTTGTGTAGGCTTTTATTTAGTTCTCTGTATTATTGTGATTTCTGTTCATCCACAGGTGTAAGCACCTGGAGAAAGCTCTGGCTGAGGCCACCGGTCGCATTCAAGAACTCGAGGCAACAAACTGCTTGCTGGAGAAAAAACTGGTATAAGTTCTCAAATTCTTCTTTTTAAAAATGATTTGTCATAATAATAAGTGGTTTGTTTTAATATGCAAACATCATCTGTTATATTTGTGCGTACAGTATGTCTATGTAGGGATGAATGTTTTTTGTAAAAGCAGGCTTTTACAAGCTAAATTTAATTCATAAAGGTCTGAAACGTCCAGTTAGAATTTCTTAATTTCAACATGGACATTTTTTCTGATACCAGACTTTCAGCTTGTCATTGTTGAGCTTTAAAGTGCTCAGAAAGTTTGGATTTAGAGGATATTTTAAGTTTGCCCTACTCTCATGTTGTGGCCTCGCTCCGGCCCCGTTAAACATATCCTGCATTTTACGTATGACACCTGTCGAAGGAAACCTTGCATTAGGACCATTGTAGGAGGGGGTAATATTCCAAGAAAAAACTATCCAAGATTAAAGTTCTAATTTATGAGAAAAAAACTCTGAAAAATTATGTTTTTATGCCTCCACGCCGGCGACAGCCGTCCCGGAGGAGGGGGGTAATATTCGGAGGAAAAAACAAAAAAATTCCAGGATTAAAGTCATAAATTTACAAGAAAGAACCTGGATATTCTCTTAGATTAAAGTGGTAAATTTACAATAAAAAAAATCTTGAATATTCTCTGATATTATAAAGTCATACATTTGGGAGAATAAACTCAGAAATCTTCTGAGATTAAAGTCGCAAATTAACAAGAAAAAAAACTCAGGAACCAAATCGCTTCACTTTGCAAAGCTGGATCAACCTCATCACGTAAATTTACCACTTTAATATCAGAGTATTTCAATGTTTTTTCTCTGAATATTACCCTCCTCCCCCGGCTCTGTAGTATTATTTTTTACCTACAACGACCCTAATACCATACAATTCTTTGTATTTGATCTTGAAAATGGGTCTTTAAATCATTAAACACAACTCTCTGATATCTGCTAACGCCCTGTAATTAATCCAGTAGGAAACTAATTCATAACTCTGAAAGTCTGAGCCGCATATGGCCACTTTCTTTTAGCAGTGTGTACGCGAATGTGTCCTGGAACTGCCTGTTTCCCTCCAGTCCTTAATGTCGATGTGACTCTCCGTTTTTAGGCAGAATGGCCGGACCGGTACGCCGTAGCTGGAGCTGCTGTGAAATCCCTGCAGCAGCGACTAGAGGAAAGCAAACGCTCGGGCAAAGAGAAGGACGCCGCGGCAGCTCGTTTGAAGAGCCACGTACGGCAGCTGGAGGAGTCGCTGCAGAGAGCCGGCAGGGAGGCCGACGAGAGGGAGGCGAAGAGGGAGAGAGAGTACAAGATGCTGCAGAATGTGAGTGAATATGATGAGAATATTATCTCTAACCTCTAAAGTTCACCCTTTTTACTCCGAGCTTAGGAATCATATCAGGAGAGAAGAAGTCGATCGGTGCATCCTTACTCCATTTTACACAACTCTCTGTGTGTCAACACTGATGTTCTTCATGTCTCGGTTGTTTTGTTTCCTCAGTTGCTCGGAGAATACGACTCTCTGGTGAAGGAGCACAACGGACTGAAGGTAACGATCTGTTCTGGAACTGCAAATGTCTCTATCAGATCATCTCAGCAGTGACAAACACAATCTGTTTTCTTAACGTCATGTCTTCATTCATTCTTGTGTATCTACAGAACAACGTGGTGTCAACAGAGAACAAGCTGGTCGACGCCACCGATCAGATATCAGACCTGAAGAGGTGAGTGGGTTGATTGTCTCTATGTAGTTGTTTTGCATGTCTTTTTGGTTGTTTCGCATCTCTATGGTAGTTTTGTGTCTCTTTTTGGCTGTTTTGTGCCTGTTTATAGTCCTTTCGTGTTTTGTTTTGGCTGTTTTGCATCTCTTTGTTGTCTTTTTGCGCCTGTTTATAGTCATGTTGTGTCTTGTTTTGCATCTTTGTTGTCTTTTTGCACCTTTTTATAGTCATTTTATGTCTTGTTTTGGTTGTTTTGCATCTCTTTGTTGTCTTTTTGCACCTGTTTATAGTCATTTTGTGTCTTGTTTTTTGTTGTTCTGCATCTCTGTGTAGTATTATTAATTCTACTTTTATAGACAGAATTCAAATCCATACTGTACCTTCTCTTGAGCAGATCTAGTGGTGATGTGGTGACATTACAGCTGTAGTTTCAGGCCTATCACAGTGTCATAAGAGCTGTAGCGTTGGTTGGTAGACAGCAGGGAGATGGAGATGGAGATGGAGAGGATTAATCAATAGAGCCTAATGATGGTCTCTGTGCTGTCGGAAAAAAATAGATCCCAGCATTCACTGGCCGATACGACGCAGCAACTTTCCATTGCAGTTTCAGCTCTGCCTGCAAATTGGCACCGACAGAGGCAGCGCCATGAACTCTGCTTTAATGAAGTGTGTCAAGTCGATGCAGCGGATTCACGGAGAGAGATAGCAAACTACAGCTCGCAGAACATCGATATGTGTGTCATAGGAGGGATTTAACACTGAAACACAGTACCGGGAGGGAAAGCCAAGAAAAAATAGATGGAGAGGTCCAGAGACCTGTAAGTGACCTTATGTATATATATTTATATATATATATATATATATATATATATATATATATAGAGGGAGGGAGTAAGAAACTAGATAAGACTACAATCTTCAAGCAAAGCGAAAAAATGATCTTGATATTCTGGTAAATATCAAGTTATGAAAGGTATAAAAAAACACCGTTGCTATGCTATACTGTAAAAAACAATCGAATGATTCTAGTTTATTGACAAATGACTTAAACTTTGATTATAAGAAGTGTTGTCGATACATTTTGTGCCATATTACTGCATACATGGACGGATTATGAGACGATGGGCCCTTGGGCACATCGGTGTGCATCTCTATGTGGTTGTTTTGCATCTCTATGAAGTCGTCTTTTGCATCTCTTTTTGGTAGTTTTGCATTTCTATGTAGACGTTTTGCATCTCTTTTTGGTAGTTTTGCATCTCTTTTTGGTAGTTTTGCATTTCTATGTAGACATTTTGCATCTCTTTTTGGTAGTTTTGCATCTCTTTTTGGTAGTTTTGCATTTCTATGTAGACGTTTTGCATCTCTTTTTGGTAGTTTTGCATCTCTTTTTGGTAGTTTTGCATTTCTATGTAGACATTTTGCATCTCTTTTTGGTAGTTTTGCATCTCTTTTTGGTAGTTTTGCATTTCTATGTAGACGTTTTGCATCTCTTTTTGGTAGTTTTGCATCTCTTTTTGGTAGTTTTGCATTTCTATGTAGACGTTTTGCATCTCTTTTCGGTAGTTTTGCATCTCTTTTTGGTTGTTTTGCATTTCTATGTAGATGTTTTGCGTCTTTTTTTGGTTGTTTTGCATCTCTTTGTTGTCTTTTTGCATTGCTTTGGGTCTTGTTTTGGTTGTTGTGAATCTCTTTGGTAGTTTTGCATCTCTTTGTTGTCTTTTTGCGTCTCTTTCTAGTTGCTTTGTGTCTTGTTTTGGTTGTTTTGCATCTCTTTTCACGTCTTTGTGGTTGTTTTGCATCTCTGTGGTAGCTTTTTTTTTTTTTTTTTTGCATCTCTGTGTATTCGTCACCTGTCTGTTTTTGGTTGTTTTGGAGGGAAAAAAGAAAAGGCGGATGGGTCCAGAGACCTGTAAGTGGCCTTTTATAAAGAGGGAGTAAGAAACTAGGAAAGACTTCAATGTTCAAGCAAAGTGGAAATTTAAAAAAATGTATTGAATGTGTGGAAGATGTCAAAGAATCCTAGAAGACAGACAAATTAAAAAGACAGGCTGATCTAGGACAGCATTTTAATAAAAATGTCTAACATTAACCCGCCTCTAAAGCTCAGACACGACCCAGAAACCACACATAAATTGGAAACGTGTGACACAAGCATCCTTCCAGGCGTTCTATCAGTCAAAGAAGTCAGAACACGGAGCCGACGTTAGACCATCAAAATGGAAAGTGCAGTAAAGATATGCGAGAACATTTCCAGCTTCAGGCTCTGATGGAGTCACATAGCGGAGTGCAAAAAGCTGCAGGAGATGTTTAAAAGATTGTTACCAAGGCCTGTCAACTTCAAACAGGAGACGCAAATTAGAGCCAGGAGACAAAGTGTTGAGATGAAGGTCAGCTTCGAGGTCATATTACTTCTGTGTGGAGAGAGGAAGATTTTCAGTGAGGCTAATTGACTTAAAGAGTAACGTCAGTATTTTAGAAATACTTCTCTGTCGTGTCTCTTTGCCATTTCTCTGTCTGTCTATCTATGAATCTGAAACTATATTGAATTAGTCATGTTTTCTTGTCAGCTGTCCCTCTGTATCTTTAAATCTTGTGACCATGTTTCATCTCTGTCCGTCCCACTCAGAGTGATCTCCAAACTGGAGTCTCAGGTGAAGCAGCTGGAGCACGAGAACCAGGCCAGGGCGCGTTATACCTCCCACAATAACACACAACCTTCTGGGGCTGGGTGAGCACTGAAATGCATATGTATTATGTATTATATATAATCTAGTTATTATCAAGTGATGCCAAAATAACTGACTGATTAATATTGACTGCCTGAATGTTCCTCTTAACGTGTCCACAGTCTCTTCCACCATCCTGACCTGCTGCTGTCGCCCAGTAGAGGAAAGGTAGAGCCCGACGTCACCCGCAGGAAGTCTCCTAGTCTTCTATCTGACCAGCTGAACGGCGGCAGAAAGTCACCGTTCCCTCAAACCAACCAGTCAAGTCTCCACAAGAAGTCTCAGTATCCGTTACATGAGCAGTCGTCAGGAACTGGAAGCTCTGTGGACTCTTCAGCTGGAGGGAGCTGGAGGTAGGTTGTCATCGTTGTGGATGTTTCTCAACCAAACTTAATGAAGATTTTAGGGGGTTTAACTGAGCTCCTGTCCTGCAGGTGTGCGTCTCCTCCAGAGTGTGAACAGTCTCTGCCTCAGCACCACAGACACCAGGAGCAGACCCAGCGGGAGGCCGGTCGCAGAGAGGGATCCTGTACCCTGACCCCCATGATGAGGGCCCTGATAGAGCTGGAGGAGACCAGAGCCACAGAGAGCCGGGCCCCCTGTAAGAACAGCCCCACCACCTACAGTATGACTCACACTCACTCACAAACCTTCATTAATAACCTCATTAATGCTCACATTTAAAACTGGTGTTTATTTTCTTTCTTCCATCTTCTCATTTGCATGTGAGCTAATGAGGTCACACAATACAACGATATTGTACACAGTGAAACTTGGCCATCATGGTGAATGTAAAGCACGTTTTTATGAACTGGATTTCATCACGTCTTTGTGTTTTCTCTCTCTGCAGGGGTCGGCAATCAGAGGACCACGGTCGGGTTTGTGGAGCGGAGACACAAAGAGGTGATTCAGGAGCGAGTCGGGCTGCAGGCGGACCGGGAGGTGGTGAAACCTGGAGGAGTCGTGGCCAGAGCTGAGCGAGGAGGAGGAAGAGGAAGAGGAGGAGGAGGAGCGACGAAAAGAGCTGCAGCTCTGCTGAGAGCTCAGAGGAGTCTGTCTCCAGACGGCCACAGATCCTCCTCACTGCCTCCAGAACATCGAAACAAACCCACAACGACACCCAGTAGGTCCTCTAAAGCTTCTCACACTCACCTTTCCACCAAGTCTTTAATGTACTTAATGTAATATTATGAATTTGATACGGGTCATGTAAACCGCATATCCCGTTTGTATCTTCTGATACTCCGAATGGAGCATACACACCTACTGTTAAACATTATGAAAGACTTGGATATCAACAGGTCTTTGGATACGCCGACCTTTTCAAGAAGGTGGTTGAAGGAATGAAAGAGGGCTGCATGTTAACGGGAATATTTATTTTCATTAGCCGTGTAAACAGCTCAGTAAGAATATTGTCTATTTTGGAATAAGGGCAAAAAACAGAATATTTTGTGCACGTAAACATAGTCAATGTTTACGATGGAATAAAATCTCTTTTGTGGTTCAATAAAACTCACTGGAGAATGTAGTTTTTAATTAACGTTGTGTTGGAAGTCTTAATTAACGGTGTGCTGTTCTCTTCCATCCAGCAAAGAGAGGAACTTTACTGATGCCCATGTCTGCAAAGTCCAGTCCTAAACGCTGCCCCTCCGAGAACTACTCCACCGCTTTTGGTCACCTGATGCCGAGAGAGGAACACATGCACAAGAGGTGAGCAACACACAACAGCTCATCAGTAGCAAGGCCTGCGGGGAATACGCTTCTTTGCTTTCTTTTCGAGAGTTAGATGAGAAGATCGATACCACTCTCATGTCTGTACGTTGAGCACGGAGCTAATACACAATGTCCAACACAGTTTTAGTAAAACACTGCCTGCTGAAATCTACCACAAGGTGTCAACCTGCTGCAACCCTTCACACATTAGATGTTTTGTTTACTCAGCAGCTGATCAAATAAAGCAAAGCCGGTCACACAGATGTGTTGAAATTCAGTCTGAGCATGAACTGAACTATAAGCAGCTTTGTGAGCCAACGTTAGAGAGACCGAACCGCAGCTTCTTGAACAAGACTTTTTATCCGTCTACTACAGGATCGATGAACAAGATGACCAGAGACGTCATTCATACCACAGCAGCAGTCCCAGGAAGAGACTCCAGTTCACGTCAGCAGACAGAGATGATGGTAATATATTCCAGCTCTAATAGATATTTAACCTCTTCCACTGCACCCCTCCTTACTAAAGACCCATCTTTCTTCTTTCTGATTTCTGCAAGAATTGCATTTTTCGCCGATTGGATGGCGAGCACTTCTGTTGTGTAAACTGCTCATAAACACCCTTATTGTCAGTCTAGCTAAGGAAGCCATCCATCCTCTGAATGCTCTAGGTCTCTAGTCTGATCCATCCATCCTCTGAATGCTCTAGGTCTCTAGTCTGATCCATCCATCCTCTGAATGCTTTAGGTCTCTAGTTTGATCCATCCATCCTCTGAATGCTCTAGGTCTCTAGTCTGATCCATCCATCCTCTGAATGCTCTAGGTCTCTAGTTTGATCCATCCATCCTCTGAATGCTCTAGGTCTCTAGTTTGATCCATCCATCCTCTGAATGCTCTAGGTCTCTAGTTTGATCCATCCATCCTCTGAATGCTCTAGGTCTCTAGTCTGATCCATCCATCCTCTGAATGCTCTAGGTCTCTAGTCTGATCCATCCATCCTCTGAATGCTCTAGGTCTCTAGTCTGATCCATCCATCCTCTGAATGCTCTAGGTCTCTAGTCTGATCCATCCATCCTCTGAACGCTCTAGGTCTCTAGTCTGATCCATCCATCCTCTGAATGCTCTAGGTCTCTAGTCTGATCCATCCATCCTCTGAATGCTCTAGGTCTCTAGTCTGATCCATCCATCCTCTGAATGCTCTAGGTCTCTAGTTTGTGGCTGTAAAGTTTCATGAGGCTGTGATTATCCTAGAGGTCACCACAGGTCATTTTATACAGTGAGGTCACGTTTCAAAAGATGGTCTCACTTCTATGAGGACTAACATCATCACACAGGAACACAGTTGGACTCATTGGATCCACAAGAGTCTCAGCTTTACAGTGATACCCGATTTATGGAATTCAAGACTGTTTAGGGACCCCAGTTTGCAGAAACATTCAAACACATCATTTTAGAATAGAGAATAAAGTGTAAAAACCAAATGTACACAATGCCAGAAATATAAGCTAGTTAAGGTGCGAGGTGTTTCTAATATTTTGCCCTCCTCATGTATGTAAATGTGGTGGAAGAGAAGGTGTACCTAACAAAGTGGCTCATGCATCAGACTGTCTTCCTCTCCCTCAGACGTCCAGCAGCCAGGGCCGTCCGGCAGCGTGAACCCACCGGAGGGGATCTCCCAGCTGGGCTGGGAGGAGCAGGGAGTCTGCGGTGTATCCGTCTTGCAGGACTCCTGTGAGGACTCGCCTCCTCTTCTCCTGGACAGACTCGGCTCGCTGGCTGAGGCTGAGAAACTGTTTGACGAGCTGACCCAGGAGAAACTGCAGGTGAGTGTTTTTTTTTTAGATCACAGCTCATCACATCACGCGGCGTTGTTTCCACCTGTCAACCAGGACAGTTTATATCAACTCAGCAGAGGACGTTTACTGAAGAGGACTCTGTGGTTCAATTTAAAGAGTCTGCAGAGCTTTCCTTTAGCACCGGCTGCCGGACAAAGTAGTTTTGATTAACAAGTCGCTATGCGTGTACAATTTCACACCTACTAGCCCAAACAATGCAAGCGTGATGATGATAGAGAAACATGCCTCTCTGTCTGTATTAGTCCTGCTCCAACATGCTGCATATGAATGTGTGTTCGCTGAGCTGAGAGTCGTCTTCAGGTTTTTATGAGCTTAATGTATTAATGAACTATTTTTATCTACAGTGAGTTTCACAAGTTGAGTTAATTCAGTAGATTCACATGATTTGTTTTTTTAGAGTTATTTCTGTCAAAGGTTTATTTTATAAAGGAGTCAATAAATAAACAAAAAAATAAATAAGGTCTAATGATTCTTTAATTGCAGAAGCTCTGATCAGTCAGGAGTAAGCGTGGATTTAAATATTAATATCTATTTACAGACTATGGGACATTACAGACGTATCCTCGTACAACGGTTTGTATGATATCTTACCAAAAGTTACTCCTCATTTTTCGTGTGTTCTCCTACGAATGTCCAGCAACACGTGTCAACTTCAGCTCGTTACATGCACACAGTCTTTTCAAAATAAACTTGACAGGAAACAACTTCCTTGGGTTTAGCCAACAAAACTACTTAGTTAGGTTTAGGAAAAGATCGTGGTTTGGGTTAAAATAGTGGCGTTACTTAAAGATAGGGTCAACGGCGACGTCCTTTGAGTTCAGGCTGGTGCACGCCAAGGGTAGAGTACGAGCAGGGAGGCATCTGATTGGTTCTTTCCAAGCGCACCGCGAGGCAGTGATTGGTAGACGTTTTTACAGGATTACAGCAGCTACAGATGACGGCTCTTTTTCAGAGCTCATCAGTAATGGATCGCTGTCGGGGTGTAAAGACCATTTCAACCAATAGAACACATAGTGGAGACTGGAGAACATCATCAACCCTGCCTTTAAGTACGGAAATTACAAGACAAATAAGTCAACGTTTGGGTTAAAATAACTACGGGAGTGGCGGGGAAATGAAGCCGTCTCCTGGTTGAAAGTCTGGTGTTTTTTTACCCACATTTGTCGCTCTTTATATTTCCGGGTTCACGATTAGGTAGCTTAAATACGAATTACAGTGCATTACTTTTCGTAGGTATAGCTACGAGCGGTGTATGAGAACAGCCTGAACTCATTAAAATATGCAATAATGAAGTGTATATGATGGAGTAGAGGCATTAGAATGTGCCAGAGGAACCAAATTTAGGTTTTTACGGCCCCTAGCTGGCTACTTGTCCCCACTGTCTGGCTCCTGTCTGGCTCCTCTACAGCCCTGTGTGGAAAGCGCTGCCTTGTTGTATCGCTGACTGACACACCGGCCTAAACAGTACAACTCTAATCCCCACCTGACCTCTTATGTAACACGGACTTCATTGTTTTTATTCCACTGCTAAATGACTTCTATTTTTAGGAAGTTCAAATCCACACACTCCTCTTCTACCCCTCGCTCTGTCCCTCCGTCACACACACACACACACACACACACACACACACACACACACACACACACAGACACACAGACACACAGACTGACTAATCTGACGAGTCCAGTCAAAGTGTTTCAGCCGGTCGTGTGCCAGTTGTTGCATCAATATAATTGTTTTTGTTAATAAATGATGAGCCTCTCTTTGTGTGTGTGTGTGTGTGTGTGTGTGTTGGGCAGGTTGAGGCAGCTTTGAGCCGGATGCCTGGAGCCGGAGGGAGAGTGACTCTACAGACCAGGTTAGACGAGGTAAGACACCACATATTGATTAGAGGTGAAGTAGGTGTGTTTGTGGGCTTTTCTTTTGATCATGCATCTCTGCAAACTGTCGGCTGTCCTTTTTATTTCCTTTGAACAGGTACTGTCGTACAGCACAATCACAACAGGGTCATAATTCCGTCCCCTCAATGTCCGTACATTGTTCCATTAAGTAGGGATGAATAATATTTTTCGTCCATAGGCCCAGAGAATACATAAATGTAAAAGGAGGAAAAATAACATGTTTATTTATACTTATATTAGGAGGGAAGATAAGTGTAGAAAAGGAATTCAAAAATAATAAATAAATATATAAAAATAAAATAAAAAAGAGAGATAAAGTTAGAAAATAGAAATAAAAGAATAAAAAATAAATAGGGAAAATAAATAAATAATAAAAATAATAATGATAATAATAAATAAATAAAATAAAATAAATAGAAATAGAAATAAAAGAATAAAAAAATAGTATAGGAATAATAATGAATAAAAACTAAATAGGGAAAAAAATAATACAAATAATAATGATAATAATGAATAAATAAATAAAGAGAAACAAAGTAAATAGTGATAATAAATCACAACGAAAAAATAAATAAATAAATACGAACAAAAATGAATAGAAGAATAAAAAAAAATAAAAATCCCCAAGTTGTTGCATATTCATTTAGTTCACATCAATTAAGACAAATGAAGTTATTGGGGACCACTGTGAACGCGCGCTCACTCCACACTGCAGGAGAGTTAGTTTAGCTCTGAGAATATCTAGTGGATGTTTGTGCAGAAATAACTGCTGCAGCTCCTCCAGACCAACAGAGGTTTCCCGTGTCTTGTGAAGTGACGGGGCTCCGCAGAGAGAAACGTTGTCACCGGCACCTGGTCGGAGACGGTAACGTTTCTCTTCCTGCAGCGCAAGAAGAGAAACGTTACCGTCTCTGACCGGGTACCGGTGTCTCTCTCCGGCTGCGGTCGGAGGCGATAACGTTTCTCTTCCTGCTTCAGCCTCAAAGCCAACACTAGGATCAGCATTGATTCATGGAGAGACCTTGGTCTGGTCAGCTAACATTACTGCCAAGCAGCTGAAATATAGAGTGATATTGTGGTTTTAGCTGACGTGTGTCTCCTCACTGTTTTGAGCGATGCTCCTTCATGTCTATTTAGAGCGAGCACAAGCGCGAGCAACAGGACGCTGACTTTCGTTGACTTCACGTCCACACTATTAAGAAGCATTTCTGATTCTTACAAACAGTCCCTTTAATGTTCTGCTCTCCGTTCCTCCTCAGGTTGCCTTAGAGAAACGTCTGGAGAGACTGAATCGTGAGCTGGGATCCATCCGCATGACTCTGAAGAGATTCCACGTCCTCCGCTCCTCTGCCAACATATAGCAACGTCTGTCTTTTTACATCACAGTGTAGACGATGCTACAACTTTAGTGTCTTGGTTTTATACACTGATAGTCTCTCTCTGTGCCATGAGTCCATCTGTACAGCTAACGCCTCCATGCCTCCATCTTTTTATACGTATTACTCTGGGATATTTTTTTATATGTCTGAAAGATATTGCAATTTTTGGAGTATATATTTTTAGAAATGCACAGATTTGTAAAGTCGTTTACTTTTTTAGTCACAGAAATATTAATATGAATATGTTTTACTTGCCATATTCAGGTGTAGATTTTTTAAAAATCTGCTATGTGAATGATCAAAAAGACTTTTCCAGCAGAGACATTGAGACACACTTGGGAAATATCACTGCCATTTTTGCTCACGTGTTTATTGACATTTTTAATTAATTTATTTTGTTTTTTTTAACGTATTTTACATGTTTATTTCTTTCATATGTTGTTTTTTTGTACTTGTTTTGGGGCCAAATTCATCCAACTTGAAGGAAATATTTTGTTTACTTGAATCAAATCGCCTTTTTTCTTTGTTTACTTTCCATTACTGCTTGTCACTTTCTTTGCTTTATGTTTCATATTTGCTACGGGACAGGGCGCTGCGGATTAGAGCCACTTGTAAAATCCAAACCAGCACACTTTTTCAGTAGACAAACACACATTTTCCTCAGTCGGTCGATGCTTGTGCATGGAATTTCTTGCACTGCTTCCTTTTCGCCATGCAGTTTTCTTACCTGACATGATTCAATGGAACTATAATGTTGTTGTTGCACAATAAATGAAGCTTTTTTTGAGAAGTATTGCTCCTTTTATTATAACTGACTGGTTTATTATTATTCCCATAGTAAAACACAGTGCAGTGATTCTGACAAAACATGTCAGACACACAAATACAAGTATAAACGTAGTATAAAAAAATTAAAAACATTATGAAGATGACTTGAAATATAAATCTAGAAAGTCAAAAAGTTTTTTTTTTTATTTTATTTTATTTTATTTTATTTAATGACCTGGATGACACAAAAATACGGTACCGGATGTGTTGACAGCATTAATTTTTTTTTTTTTATTTCAAAATGACAGTATCCATAGTAACAGCAGAAAACATTAAAAACATTTACATATAGAAGAAGCATTGCAAAAACATAAACAAAGAGCTGTGACAAACATAAAAGGACAACAGAAATGAAACAAAACCAACATAAAATAAAAAAAAACACAATAAAAATAAATAAATGAGTAGATAATAAAAAAGATGACGCGAGAGTGTGACAATAATATAACTTAAAAACATTAAAGATATTGCATACATTCATTGTTTTCATTGTTTTTTTGTTTTGTGAGGAAGAAATTGTTGAGAGATATAATTCCATTTCTTTCATAAATACAAAGAAATTAGGCTTTTTTTTGTAAATTTACACTTGTGAATGTGGAACTTCACGAGAATTAAAATTAAATTAATAAGAAAAAATTTATTACTGTCTTTGTGACTAGTCAGATACATGGTAGCTAGCTAGCTACAGTTGGTAACGTTAATTCACTTCACTTTCTGTCTGAACACACCTTTACATGCTTAATTTAAAAATATAAATAATGATTGAAAATAATTCTGGACTAAATTTATGAAAATAAACAGAAATCACTGATCTGAAAACACTTTAATAATAAAACAGTGATGAAGAAGTAATGTTATTCAGATCTTTGCAATAGTATTTCAGAATAAATTGTGTAAAATGATTGGATTATAATTAGTAATGCAGTTTTGCAGCTGGTAAAGGTGGGGTTAATTTTAATTATGTTATGTAACGTTACTGCCTAGTAGCTTGATCCATAATCATAATTTATCAGTTTATTTATCATTTGTATTAAAGGCCCCATATTGTAAAAAGTGACATTTTCATGTCTTATATATATTATAAAGCAGGTTTAAGTCCTATATAAATACTGTGAAAGTATCAAAACGCTCAATATACACACAGAAATACACACAGCCCCGTATTCAGAAACTGAGCTTTTGAAGCAAGCTGTCAGTATTTCTGTCCATTTGTGATGTCACAAACATACAATATTTAGACCCTTTCACAGTTTAACAATACCATTCGTAAAAGTGTCCCAGTTTATTTCCTGGTTGCAGTGTATGTGAATGACATCAGCTGACAGGAAGTAAACATGGACCCAAACTGTTGCTTAGCAACGCAATTCCATTGCAATTCCGTTGAAATGCACTAAAACGGAGCGTTTCAGACAGAGGGTAAATACAGGTATATTCAGGCCGACAGTATGAGGAAAATAAAGTTTTTTTTTATCATTGCAACATGTAAACATGTTCTAGTGGAAACACAAAATACAAATATGAACCTGAAAACGAGCATAATATGTCCCCTTTAATATAAATAACTATGTAGTGGAATAAAAAGTATAAAGTAGCAAAATGGAAATATTTTGAAAATATTTTACTTTTGGTAATTTAAATTTATTTTCATACTCTGTATAATTTTCTGTACTTATATTTAAAATCAAATTTTGAATGCAGGACTCTTACTTTTAACAGAGTATTTCTACACTGAAGTAGTGGTACTTTTACTTAAGTAAAAGATCTGAGTACTTCTTCTACCACTGATTATATCACTGAACTATTATTATGTGTGCACTAAAGCAGCATTTTACAGTGGTAGTTGGACAAGATTGAGAGAATTAGATTTTTTTTAACAACTTGTGGGCAGAATATTCTATAAAAATGCATGTTTTGCATGAAGTAGCTTAATTGCTAGAAATGAATGTAGTAAATTAAGAAGAATTTCCTCTGACTTGTAGTAGAGTAGAAGTATAAACATCTGAGTACTTTTCTTCACTGATTATATTATTGAACTATTTTTGCACTAAAGCAGCATTTTAGTGTTGTAGTTGGTCAAGATTGAGATGATTTTAACTACTTGTGGGTAGATTATTCTATAAAAATGCATGTTATGCATAAAGTATTTCTAGAAATTAATGCAGTAGAATAAGACTTGTAGTAGAGTAGAAGTATAAACATCTGAGTATTTCTTCCACCTGATTAAAGTCATTTTTCAGCAGTGATTTCCTACTACCATGTTATCTGCCTGCAGGCGGCTGGTCACCGCTAGGGGGCGCCTTTCTCCTTTCTCCTGTCTTCATCACCGACAGAAGGATGTGCTGTCTTCTGATGTAACTGTTAACCTGGATCTATCATCCACCGGCAGCACACCGAGGCTGGAACACCGAGCTGGAGCACAGGACAGGACGGTCTGGATGATGCAGCGGTGAGATCCGTCCACCAGCAGCGGGACTAACCGGACAGACACACCGGAGAATGAACGCTCCGTGTGGGGAAACAACACAACAACACAACAACCCGGTCCACCGATCAGCTTCCTCCACTGGAGAATACAAACACCGACAGAGATGATGCATCCAGGCTTCATGAGGAGATCCAGCTGAATACCCTGGACACACAGAGCTGCAGGTGAGTCTCTGATGATGATGATGATGATGATGATGATGGAGATGTTGTTTACTGTGTTACCTCTAATTAACTCTCAGATTCTCATTAATTAGACAAATTGACACAAATATTAATTAATTTTTGGCTGTGTTTGAATGAGCTGCATCCATCATTGTAGCTTTCCTTTTTGCCAGAACAGCTGATCAATATATATATATTTATATATATATATATATATATATATATATATATATATAAATATATGTATACATATATATTTATACACATATATATATATATATATACACGTTTTATATATTTTTTTTAAATTTTTTTTTTTATATATATATACATGTATATATATACATGTATATATGTACATGTATATATATATGTATATATATGTGTGTATATATATGTATGTATATATATATATACATATATATGTATATATATATATACATATATATATATATACACGTATTTTTTTTTTTAATATATATATATATATATATATATATATACATATATATATATATATATATATGTATATATGATTCTGGTGGTTTGAAGAGAATAATGTATATTTGTGCAGATATTGAGTCTCATTTATCACCTCCAACATGTGACATTACTGGTTGCATAATCCTCAGGGAACACTGTGTATTTTTCTCCTATTTAAAAAAAAAAAGACCTGTACAATCTCTGCATGTAACACACCCAATATACTGCACAATACCCAGTATGCACGGGCACTAAATGTCTATGTTTCAGTGTGCGTAGCTGGATTAACCTGTTAGTGAGTGTCCCACCCCCAGCTCTCTCTGCACTGTGTATGCACCCGGTCCACCATCGAGTACAGTGCACATTTCAGACTATATATGACCCCAGTTTATAAAAAAATCATTAAACTCAACCTTATTTAGGAGTATGTGTTATGTGAGCACAATATAATCTGCAATAATTCACAATCACAACTGGATTTAGACACTGGATTCCTCTGCAAAACATGCAGGACAAACAGCACTTGATTTTGTGCATAATTAGTGCAAATTTGCTGCTTTAAGATAAATGTTAACATGAAACTGGACCAAACACTGGACATGCCTTCATGTGCACAAATAAGTACGACTGCAACTAACAATGAATCTATTGTTTCTTGTTTTTGGTTAATTGTTTAGTCTGGAAAACATTAGAAAATAATGAAAAATGCTTGTCTCAATTTCCCAAAACCCAAGTAGACGTCTTCAGATTGCTTGTTTTGTCAAATCAACAGTACAACATGTAAATATTTTCAATTTACAATCATAGAAGACAACGAAAAGCAGCAAATAGTCACATTAGGGCTGCACAATTAATCAAAATTTTATCATAATTACTATATGGCTTCCTGCAATTTTCAAATCGCAGTATTTGTTAAAATCACAATATTTGTTGAAGGTGAAATGTGTGTAAAAATACCATTTTAAATAAATATTGTGGTGCTGCAGAGATGTCCTGGCCTCCGCGTCATATTCTACAAACTAAAGAAAACATCTTTGTTTGGTACAGATCCCCACAAAAATCACAGCAAAATCATTTTGATATGTCTTTCAATGAAAATGAGAATAATGATGTAAAAATGATCATTCTCTCTAATATCGCAAATCATATCACAATTGCGATATCTAATATAATACTGCAGCTCTAATTCACATCTGAGAAGCAAGAATAGACAAATAATTTATGGCATTTTTGGTTAAAAAAAGACCATAAAAGTAGTTTCAGATTAATTTTCTGACGATTAACTAATCAATTAATTGACTAATTGTTTCAGATATAAAAGTGAGCTTTATCCTCTTCAACTGTCTTTCTTTTTTATGCTATATTTTCCTGAAGTTATAACTTTTTTTGGTCATCTTGCATCCCCTTTTCTGTCTCTTTACTTATCCTCTTTACGTAAAGCACCATATAGATTATTTTAACTTGCCTACTCTTCTATATATGCTGTATAAAACTTGACCTGTCCTTGCTCCAAGTATCCTGCACATCCTGCTAACAATGCAGGCATCTCCCGAGCCGGATCTATTCTTAGACCCTGAAGGTGAAAACAGTAAAGAGGTGCTGTAGCACGTGTGATCCACGCCTAGCCGGTAACTTATTTAGACGGATGCTGCAGTGGAGCCAAAACTTTCTAGGAAGAACACTTAAAACCTGGAAAGAGTTTCTCAGCCTGTCGCCACAGAGCTTTAAATAATCATGCTGGCACCTGGGTTTCTGTGCAGTACAGCAAAAATAACTCAATGCAGCATGCATACAGTTGGGACATACTACTTTGTCATAGCATTGTCCCTTGAGCTTTGACTTGCTTGCTCATATATCCGCTGCGCAGAGGAGTCTGGGTAAGAATAGCCAGAAAAAGCATGCTGGCTTGCATACTGCAAAATGTGACCCGATGTAGGACACCCTGGTATTTTTGGCATACTGAATGGTTGCGTCCAAAATTCAATATTAACATGATATTTAGTACGCTAAAACAGTATGCGGGATTTTTTATTTTTGTCCGAAACCTTAGTATGAAACCAATAGTAAATGAATTGCATACTATTTCCCGGTGAAATATTACAGTATGCATCGCTGGACACAGTATGACGGCATAAATATCCCACAATGCAATGCGACAGTAACGACAACGTTCATAACAGACTTTGACGGACAGCTCTGTGACATCAATAACGCTTCAAATTAACTGTAAGTATAAGAAATATATATTTTAGATTAATTCAGTAACTTAAATAACTCAACGTGTTGAATTTTGGTTTCACTCGGGACATGAATGAAAGTTTGACTCATCCATGAACTCCGACCTCCGACCTCCGACCTACGCAGACTTGGTCACTCTTCATACTACGTCACCTGACTTCCTCCTTTGCTCCCATCAGAATAAGTACAGCAACTAGAGGTCGCCGCAAACAAACAAATATATGGGTCGTAAAAATTGGACAAATGGCCTATATGGTTGTTTTTTCGGTGAGGACGGCTTGTTCCGAATTCCCACCAGAGCAGTGGCGAAGTGCGGTCAGCGGCGAACTGCCATGCAATGTCTATGAAAAGCTGTGGCGGCTGCTCCCAAGCTCAGAGTGCTGTGGCCGTTTGATTCTTGTTGTTAACCTCATGGTGGCGCTAGAGGAAAAATCTGAGGATCTCCAAAGTCATTAGGATTCATCCTCTGGGGATCATGAATGACAGCACCAAATGTCACGACAATCCATCCAACAGTTGTTGAGATATTTCACAGACTTTGTGGTTGGTTATCCAAAGATTTCACCAGCTAATTGACGTAGTATCACGGCATCTTTACTATCACCACAACCATCAGATCCACTGCATAATGTCCTGGTCCTGTTTCCTCCCATTTCAGGACCAGTGTGCCTGATATCAGTGTGTGTGGTT
Source organism: Sebastes fasciatus (assembly GCF_043250625.1). Classification (NCBI taxonomy): domain Eukaryota; kingdom Metazoa; phylum Chordata; class Actinopteri; order Perciformes; family Sebastidae; genus Sebastes; species Sebastes fasciatus. The sequence goes on from NC_133813.1 coordinate 3,460,300, forward strand.
TGGAGGGACAGAAGATGGAGCCTCACAGGATCTGATTATCGGGCCAAAATGATTAGGTTTGCTTTAATGAATGCTGTTAGGAAGTGGCCACCGCAGAAAGAATGAGTCATGGTATTGATTGCCGCCCCCACCTTCACTTGCTCCTTCTCCCTCGCCTCCTCTCTGTACCCTCCCCCTACATCTCTCCCTCCATCCATCCATCCTTCCTTTATCTCAACCCTTGAAATTCATCTTTCCCCCATCTCACAGTGGGACATGCCAGATTTATTCTCCACAGATACGTCAGGCAGGATTTTGAGGAGAGGCAGCCGGGCTGAGCGTTGCATACCAATAACTGGCGGTACAGTCTGGATGAGAGAGGGAGGAGGATGGGTGGTGGTGGAGGGGAGGAGAGGAGGAGAGAAGGAGAGGGGGTCTTGTCACGAGATGCCACGTCATCGCAGTGTGTGGAATCTATTTTTAGCAGAGTAAACAGAGGGATTCCAGCCCACTGATCATGGCTTCACAGTCAGGACCGTGTGGTGGGAGGCTGGAGACGCTCTGCGGTGTTGAATGAACAACACTTATTTAGTATTTAGTCCTGACTGTCTGTCTGCCACCGCCGCTCCCATCCCCATCCCCGCCCAACGCCTCGGCCTGTCAGGGAGAAACACTGCGCCACAAATAGACCAACGAGCTCCACGTCTGTCTGTCTGTCGCTTTCTCCTCCTCGCTCGGCTTCACATGCAGGCACATATGCACTGCGTCTCTCATATGGAACACTGTAGCATGCATACTAATGATGGAAAGCAACCATACAGTACCAGTAATAATAAGAAGAACTGTATTTGTGTGGCACTCTGAAGCACCAGATAAATGACATAAAATAATAGATAAGATAAGATAGAACTTTATTAATCCCAAAGAAAATTCTTTTGCCAGATTGCTCAAAATTACAACAACATATGAATAAAAAACACCACAGAGAAATAAATATATAAGAAGTAATATTAACACCAGTGCAAAATAGAATAGCAATAGGAGTAACATAAATTGAGAAAAATAAGTAAACTAAGATAGAAAAGTAAATTACAAAAACATAAGAATAAAATACACAGAATAATAAATATAAAGTATATAAGAAATAATATTAGCACTAGTGCAAAATAGAAAAGCAATAAGAGTCAAATAAATTGAGAAAAATAAGTAAACTAAGACAACATACGAATAGAAACAGGAGTAAAAATATAAAGTGTATAACAAGTAAAAATAATATAATAAATAAAAAAAAAAATTTACACCACAAGGTAAAATCTATGATTAAATTGATGCGTTACATTATTGCAAATTTTTCTTCATTATACTGTGAACATTTGCACACTCCTTACTCTATATTTTGCACATTTTATCTATTGTTTTAAACACCGTGCAGCTCTTTTCATTGTTAAACAAATATATTTTACATATTTTCTTTGCTGTAAATGTCTATTTTTTACTTAAGATTCTTGACTTGCAGTACTTGTTTATTATTTTCTTCTCATCACACAACAGAGTGATAAATATAAAGTGTATAAGAAGTAATAAGTAAGGTACATTTAGTAAAATAAGTAAATATAAAGTGTATAAAAAATAATATAATACATTAAATAAATAATAAACACTACAACGTAAAGTCTCTGTGGCTAATTTTAAATTGTTACATTAACGCAAATCTTTATTGCACATATTATTTCTATTCTTTATACTGTTTATTTCATCCTTTGTCAATATTTTGCACCTTTGATCTCAATTAAAATCAGGTATAATTTTTCATAATTCTAATGCAGCAATCTGCTTTATTATTCATGGTTTGAAGCTACAGACGCTTATTTATAGAATTAATTAATAAACATATTTTTATTGTGCATTGAGATTTTTTTTTTACTTGTTTTAAGTAAAAAATGTAAAAATGACATGTTTCGTTTGTGATTTATATGTAAACGGTCTTAGATTTACAGTATTTTTTGTAATCACAATCGTAATTATCTCTATTTAAGCTTCTATTGATCATTTTTAAAGATAATTATTCTGTTTTTTAGAGGTTTATGATTATTTTAACAATTAATTTATGTTAGAAGAAAAGGATTTCATGGAATTCTAAAAATATTTCTTGTAAAAATACAGATTTTTTTTGCAAAACTTCTGAGTTAATGTAAATGTGGTCTTAGATTTACGGTGTATGACTATTCTAACAATAAATATATGTTAAAAGTAAAATATTTCTTGTAATATTACAGTAATAAAGGCTAATTATATAAAGATAATTACGGTTTTGTTTTTTTACAGTTTATTTATGTTAATTAACGGACAGTATTTTTACGTTTTTTAACAGACATTTTCTGGCGCCCCTGCTGCCGGAAAATTTCCGTTATTTTACACTTTTTTTTTTTTTACAGTGTACATGTAATAAAATACCATCAAAGAAGCTGATAAAACGTCTGTATTACCTATGTAAGATTTTGAATGTCGGACCTTTATTTGTATTTCTATATTGTGGTATTACTGTTTTTTTACTGAAGTAGAAGCTTTGAATACTTCTTCCACCACGATGCATACAGAACAAGCTGTATATAGACTCACAATGTCAGGGTTTACAGCGGGCCGTCAGACGTCGCCCTTGCAAGAACGCTTTAAATATAGATCCATACCTACATGACACCCCCAGTTGCTCCGGGGGGTTCACGTGAGACCAAGGTTGGGATTGTTCTGAGAATCCAAAGCTGTCACGTTTGGCCACGCTTGCGGTGCTCGTGCGGTGTGTTTGAGCACTTACTCTAATTAACAATCCCCGGGCTTTGTTCAGGTCCAGCGAGGCGTTGTGTCCTCATCAAATATTCAGACGCACACACATGTTCAGTGGTATGGATGAGGCAGAGCGATCGCTTACCTGATACTTAGAGCGCCACTCTGTTAGTTAAAAGTAATCTCTGTGCATCTGACTGATTGAGCGACACGCTGGCGGCTCTGTGAGGCAACAGTGGAGCTTTGAGCTAAACGCTAACATGTTGATGTTTAGCAGCTATAATGTTCACCATCTTAGGTTAGCGTGTTAGCATGCTAACATTTGCTGAATAGCACTAAACCAGTAAGCAACCTCCTGGTCTGAAAAGTGAAGTCAACTGTTTTTTATTGCCTAAACCTAACTGTTTTTTTTGCCTAACCTAAAGAAGTTGTAGTTTTATTGCCTAACCCTAAAGAAGTTGTAGTTTTTATTGCCTAAACCTAAAGAAGTTGTAGTTTTATGGCCTATATCTAATGAAGTTGTAGTTTTGTGGCCTAAACCTGAAGAAGTTGTAGTTTTATTGCCTAAACCTAAAGAAGTTGTAGTTTTTTGCCTACACCTAAAGAAGTTGTAGTTTTGTGGCCTAAACCTAAAGAAGTTGTAGTTTTTTTGCCTAAACCTAATGAAGTTTTAGTTTTATGGCCTAAACCTCACTGTTTTTTTGCCTAAACCTAAATAAGTTGTAGTTTTATTGCCTAAACCTAATGAAGTTGTAGTTTTATGGCCTAAACCTAATGAAGTTGTAGTTTTATGGCCTAAACCTAAAGAAGTTGTAGTTTTGTGGCCTAAACCTAAAGAAGTTGTAGTGTTATTGCCTAAACCTCACTGTTTTTTTGCCTAAACCTAAATAAGTTGTAGTTTTATGGCCTAAACCTAAAGAAGTTGTAGTTTTGTTGCCTTAACCTAAAGAGGTTGTAGTTTTGTTGCCTAAACCTAAAGAAGTTGTAGTTTTGTTGCCTAAACCTAAAGAAGCCTTTCTGATTGTGTTCAAAACGTGATGTTTCATTCAGTTTTACGTGTTAGAACGTGCTGCTTTTAAGTTTCACTTTCACTTTTACAAAGCAGTAGGCGTAGTAGGCCCCTAATGACCCACATCTATGGTGCTTACAGCGACTGATAACGCCTATCTAATGGCCTGACAACAGCAGAATCGGGTGCACCTAGAAACCGTTCTGAGTAATGATTGTGTGAGGGAGTGATACGTCTTCCCTCAACAGAAACTCACTCTTTTACTGTCAGACATTATGAATGTGAGTAATCAAGGGATGTATCTGTAGTCTTAATGGATCTCCGTGACAAATGAAAGTCCTGGGTGTTACCGCAGCTCTGGCTCCTGACGGCGCTCCCCGTGTCATCCCGGGCTACACCGGCTGTATATTAGCCGGCCTCAGAGGCCTGGAGCTGGGCCAAACAGTAATGGTATTGGCTCGAAGAGTGGAAGTTCCCCTCCGTTTATCTCACAGCCTTCAAATCGTTTCAGTTCAACAACAGTTGAACTGAAACCTCTGCTGTCCTACTGCTATCTATATCTCATTAACAGGGACGCCCCCTCTCTTCTGTCCATCTCCACCTGCAGACCCTCGTTCATAGTGCTCAGGTGTCTTAAATGTAAAACCACAAGCCTCCATCAGCGTCTCCTTAATTGTGAGTTGTTGAAAGAGGCGGCAGTCGGTCGGTAGGTGCCGAGGCTGCTTCTCTGATCTCGACAGCCTGCTGCTTTCCTCTCTAGTTGGAACACCTCATAGAAGTTATTTGAAGGAATAGTTCAACATTTTTGGGAAATATGCTAATTTGCTTTCTTGTTGAGTTAGATGAGAAGATCAATAGCACTCTCGTACAGCATATCTGTTAAATATGAAGCTACAGCCTAGACAGGTAGCTTTTTGTGGCTATTATCATCGCTCAAGGCGCAAGTCGGTTTAGTTTATACGGAAGTCAGCCTGCAACAACGGCCGTTATGGCACAATGGTACACATAAAAATGGCTGCCGCTCTGGCCATCCTGCTACATTGATTTGAATGGTAATGTCCGTTCTACTCCTATTCTAATTCTATGGGAGGGATATTCAGTTGGTTGCAATCTGCAACCACACCGCTAGATGCCACCAAATCCTTGGTTTGTTGCTTAAACCTAAAGAAGTTGTAGTTTTATTGCCTAAACCTAAAGAAGTTGTTGTTTTGTTGCTTGAACCTAAAGAAGTTGTAGTTTTATTGCCTAAACCTAAAGAAGTTGTTGTTTTGTTGCTTGAACCTAAAGAAGTTGTAGTTTTATTGCCTAAACCTAAAGAAGTTGTTGTTTTGTTGCTTGAACCTAAAGAAGTTGTAGTTTTATTGCCTAAACCTAAAGAAGTTGTAGTTTTGTTGCCTAAACCTAACTGTTTTTTTGCCTGAACCTAAAGAAATCGTAGTTTTATTGCCTAAACCTAAAGAAGTTGTTGTTTTGTTGCTTGAACCTAAAGAAGTTGTAGTTTTATTGCCTAAACCTAAAGAAGTTATAGTTTTGTTGCCTAAACCTAACTGTTTTTTTTTTACCTAAACCTAAAGAAGTTGTAGTTTTATTGCCTAAACCTAACTGTTTTTTTGCCTGAACCTAAAGAAATCGTAGTTTTATTGCCTAAACCTAAAGAAGTTGTAGTTTTGTTGCCTAAACCTAAAGAAGCCTTTTTGATTGTGTTCAAAATGCTGCATTTCATTCAGTTTTACGTGTTAAATCCTTCACACTTTAAATCGAAGCTTGAAAAGAAAAGTTTTTGAATATCTAAACCAAGCAGCAGGAAACTAGCAAAATAAATCAGTGAATTTCTTTTTCCTCATTCCTCAAATGTTTGTTTTTAAATAAACACCATTATAGATGCACCAAGCAACCAGCTGAGCGGTGTGAGGGGTGATTAGCCGAGCTCCTCCTTCCCTCGTCAGACAGTGATGCATCACCGCCATTTACCAGAACGCAGGAAAGCAGAGCAATTTGAGAAGCATCACAACTAACCCCTGCTAAAAGCCCCACCACCATCACGCTGCTCCCTGCTCCCTCCACCCTCCACCCTCCACCCTCCACCGCCGCCGCCCTGAGCTAAAAATAGCTTGTCCTCTCTCATCACCCAGCCATCACGTCAGGGCCGCGTTCACTCTCATTTGCTGCCCACGCCTCTTTTTATTTCATGTTGTGATGTTTGACAGTGTCAGATGATCCCATTAGCTGTGGGTGAACATGTTTGGCATCCATTTAGGAAAAGAGACTTACAGCTAATTCCACACAGGTTTTAAATTTAACAAGGTGTAGTTTTCCTAATAGGTTGTACTCTATTTTATTCCTGTCATGTTGCATTTCTCATACTGGATGAAGGAGGAAGGAAATAGTTTCGAAACATGACTTCTGGTATTTATGGAATATGAGTGTGAAATCTTTGACAGCACACTCTTTCACAGAGCTGTGTGTTAGTTGTTAAGCTCGTTAATGTACATTAGCAGGACATCGTTGAGTCTCATCTGGGCTGTTTCTCGTTCACAGGAAGAAGGAAACCGTCGCTGGAGATGGACGGCAGGTCAGTGACAACATTTCATATCTGTACTTTTCATAAACTAAATATTTTCTGTCAGCTGAGCAGCAGTGGAGGAAGTATTCAGATCCTTTACTTAAATAAAAGTACCAATACAACAATGTAGAAATACTCCATAACAAGTAAAAGTCCTTCATTTGAATGTGTTGATTCTGCATACTAAGTACTTTTACTTTGATACTTTAAGTACATTTTGATGATAATACTTCTGTACTTTTACTTAAGTAACATTTTGAATTCAGGCTTTTAACTTGTAATGCAGTATTTTTAATCTGTGGTATTTCTACTTGTACTTAAGTAAAGGATCTGAGTACTACTTCCACCACTGCGTAGAAGGATAAAGTAGGATAAGATGTATCTAAAGTTACTTAGGCCTTGTCTACACGTATACAGATATTTTCAAAAATAGATATTTTCTCCTCCGTTTTAACAAATATCCGTCCACATGACCTTCATTTTATAAAATATCTTCATCCACACTCAAACTCAAAAACGACTCCAAACGCTCGCCGTAATATTTATGTCCATAGCCCTTCTGAGTTCTCCAAACTAGGGATGTCACGATACCAGGAATCTAGTAGTCAATACCAATACCAGTGAACTTCCACGATTCTCGATACCCAATTCGATACCACAGTAAAAAAAACAACAACAACAATAAATCCCCTGTAATTCAACACGCACTCTTTTATTAAAAACATTTGAACATTACAAAAAACAGAGGCCTTTAAGTAATAAATAAAAATAATTGACCCATTTTGTTCATTTTGGTGTATCGGCGACATGCTATCAATCGATAGTCAGACGACGGACACTACATACCGACCTTGAATGCATCTAGTCCGTCAGCTCAGAGTAGTAGGAGCAGGAGGCAGAGGATTTATTGTCGAAGCAAAAAAGCAAACGCACCTATTTGGCAATATTTCAAGTTTAATCCCAATGCTATAAGGGAACCATAACGTTAATGAGGTAATCCCCGCGAGGTGGATGGAGCCGTCACAGCCGGTGTGCACGGAGCAGCGGCGCCAGCTAGACCCCCGCAGCGGAGCCCCGTAGCAAAAGCTCTACCGGAGAGGCCAGACACACCACCACCCGACAATAAAGATCAGAGTCAGCGCTCTGCACATGTTGACCGTAATCTTTCTTGTAAAATGTCCGGTGTAATCGGTAACACCGGTGTTGTCACAAGTTTATTAACCGGTGTGATCATGTTCTTCACTGTCACATCCCTACCAACGACCATTACAGGCATCGTACGGTACCTACGGTACTGAAGAAAAAGAGTACCGTCACTTTTTTTAAAATTTTGGCATCGACTTGGTACCGAAGTATCGGTTCTCGTGACATCCCTACTCCAAACCTCGCCCTTAATCGCCCAAAAGCACATTCAATCACATTCGGCCTCAACATGTTTAACATGTAAAAAAGCCAGTAATACACAATCTGTGTTGTTGTTTCTGGCGCATGCTCATTACATAAAGCAACAATGGGCACGAAATGAGGAGTTTTTGTGACCCAAAACTCAGTTTGCGTGTGGACGAGAGGCCAAAACGTAGAGGAAAATATCTGTTTTTAAAAGTATCTGTGTATGTGTAGACAGGGCTTTAATACCTCAAAATTGTAGTTAAGTACGGTACTTAAATTCACCACTGCAGCTGAGATTATTTTTGAACTATGTAACCTCACTACCCGCCTCGGTGTGATAATGAAATTAAAACTCAGCTGAAGTGAAAAATAAAGATAGAAATTCACGGGGAACTCAATGAAACGCATGCTGCAGCAGCCAGCACGACATCCTGACAAAAATACCGTCAGTGACATCACAGCAGTCGACGCGCAGTCACCTGTAACCCAGACCTCTGTTTGATACGTGCATGATGAGTAACAGGCGTGGTGGCTGGTGAGGAAAGATGTGTTTGACAAGATCACAAATTAACAGCTGTAATAGCAGCAGATGTTCACGGTGTGTAGCGGGACGGTGGGGTTGATTCTGTTAGCGTGTGCTCTGCTGATGCTCAGATAAAGTGTGTGTGTGTGTGTGTGTGTTGGGCGGAGTACCCATCAACAAGTCATTTCATTCTGAGGATGTACATCCCTGCAGCTCGCAGATAAAAACCAGAGGCTGAGAAGCTGAGAGCGAGGAGGAGGAGGATGCTGCTGCTGCACAAAGCTCATTCTCATTCTCAGCCTCGCTTCCTGTTCGTCGGTATGACAGTAAATTTAATCTTGCTGCAAGTTCACCCTTTGTGATCCGCTGTAGTAAATGTCTTCAGGTTCATCCTCAGAGCTGGAAGGCCTCACGCCAACTCCTGTGTTGGATATAATGTGCTTGAAGTGTCCTTAAAGATACAGCAGCAGCAGCAGCAGCAGCAGCAGCAGCAGCAGCAGCAGCAGCAGCAGCAGCAGCAGCAGCAGCAGCAGCAGCGGCGACATGATCCCCTATAGAACGCGTCTGGCTGCAGGTGGGATATTTATAACCTCAAACCCACTGAGACGCGTCGGCTGGATGTAATTAAAGAGACGTTTATAAAGCGTAGACATGTGAGTCACAGGGTTTATCCTACGCTCGCAGCGGTGCACATCAGGTCTCGTTCGAAGAACTAGCTGCAGATTGTTCCTCTGATGTTTTCACAGTTTCAGAGCTAAGCTTCTGGTTTTTCACTCACCGCTGTTTTGAACAGAATCCTTTATAGTTTGACATTTTGGGAAATACTTTTATTCACTAGAAGATGGAGAAGATGGATACCACTCTCATATCTCAATATCAAGATACTGGTGCCAGCCACAATAGTCCAACACATAACCCCCTGTAAATTGTTGTTTTTGCACTTTTTTTGTTATTTGTACGGATGAAACAAAATGAAACGTTAATGAGCTTTAGAGGTAGTGGTAGGTGGATTTTGTTGCCAGAGCCAGGCTCGCTATTTCCACCTTGACGTCGATCCCTGATGCTACATTGTGAACAACAAATCTGTTTTGAAATCGGCACATCGGAGAAGCTAATGTACGGAAGTTCTATTACATTATGTTGGGTTCAGGCTCTATACAGTAAAAATGAGTATTGGGCTATGGTAAATTCTAACATTATCATCATGTCAAATGTAGTTTTTGGTGAGAAACTTGAATAAATCCAGTTGTTTGAAGGAGATGTTTTCACATCAATATAGAATAGACAATAGAGAGAGAAATATGATCATGGTTTAACTTCCTAACACTAGCTCTAAGCAGATTATAATACATTATTAAAACTACTAATGCCAAGATTTTTATCCAGCTGCTGTGCATGTTAAAAGTCAGCCTGCTGCAGGCTGTAGCTTCATATTTACCGTACAGACATGAATGCAAAATTGAAGCCCACGCCCAAGTTCCACGTTAATGTGACCAGATATCGTGATCAGCCAGTGTTGTTGTGTTGATGTGTTGTGTTGTTAAGCAGGACATTTAAGTTATTTAAGGGTAGAAAAGCTGCTTCCGTATCCACATGTAAATGCAGATTGTAGCCTCCAGCTACAGTCTGGAATAAAGGCGCACAGTTTTGCTCATTCACTGATTTGTTAGTCAAAAGAACAGACCTGTGTTGGCACCACTCAGCTGGCTCATTCAAATTCTGTGGGCGACGCAGGTGAGGTTGGGACGTTGCTGGTCACGACACCCTGCAAATAGATGCATAATCATCCGAGCAGGTGATCTGCCTCTGGGATCACAGATAAACGTCACATGTTCTTCACTACATCTCACTTTCAAACGTCTCCTAGTAGTATCACATTTATAAATAATCAGGATTGCGTTAAGGATTTGTGTGGATGTGTCAGCAGAGCTTCGCTGGGTGTTTTATTGGTTGTATGTTTCACTGAGTGAGTTGAATGTGAGTGATATCCTTATTTTATACCCATTTGTTGGACACTTTTATCAGTTAATTGCTTTTGTAAAACGGTCATCGAGTATGTCAATATGAAAGTGATAGACATATTCCAGTTTAATTAGTTTTTATTAATAAATAATAATGTTTTTTTCTCAGTGGTGTAGTGATACGGAGTGAAAGTGCAAAGGAATAAGAAATCATAGCAGTGGTATGTGGGTATTATATCACGGCTAGGAAACAATCAGATTGCTTGATTTGAGCTACCCTTTTCATAAAGAAAATATTTATAACTATTCATAATCATAGTTTGCTCTAGAAAAATGAGACGAGAACTGCAATAATTAATCAATTAATCGATTGATTTTATTTATCTTTTCTTTTTTTTTTAAGCAAAAAAATGACAACATTTCTGAGCTAGCCTCTCAAATATGATGATTTTCAGTTTTTCTCAGTTTTATATAATTTATAAATGTATATCTCTGGGTTTTGGACTGTTGCTTGGACAAAAGAAGATATTTGAATACTGTACTTTGGACCTGTTCTCTGGTATTTTGTAGACCAAACGATTAAAAGATCAATCGAGAAACTAATCAGCAGATTAATAGACACTGACAATAATCATAGTCAGTTTTTAAAGCATAAATGTTTCTGGTTCCAGCTTCTCAAATGTTCGGATTTACTGTTTTATATCATTAATATCATTGCAAAAATTAATAACTTTGGGTTTTGGACTGTCGGACAAAACAAGATATTTGAAAACAGCACCTCTCTGATATTTTATAGACCATTATGCTCATTTCTTGCAGACTTTAATTAGTTAAAAAAGGTTTTTATTACTGTTTTTAATCTCTAGATTTTTGATGAAAAATGAGACAAGTACGAGCAGAAAGAAAGAAAAAGCTCTCAATCTTTTTTTTTGTTTTTTATTGAATATAGGGTAAATAAACAACAATAAAAAATTAATATCTTATCAACAGTAATAATTAAAATACTAATCAAATAAGTAAAAGATACAAAGGGGTATCACCAAACAACTCTTCATAAACAATAATAAACACACTTTTTGTCTATATTTAAGTTATATTCTATCAAAAAGAGATTTATATTAGTGGAAGATTAGTGGAAAATGAAATGATTTACGATAAACCACAAGGACTTAATGTTGCTCTTATTCTCTAATTGTAATCTAATTCCTGTATTTGTGTCCAAAACTAACTTGACGAGGGGAAATCATTAATGGAGAGCCGACTCTGGCCTCAGCGTTGGAGGATGATGTGCACTGAAAAGACAATCAATCTGGTGGGCTGCACCGCCGGCTCGCTGCATCACAACAAAACGCCAACCAATCGGGCTCCAGCCTCATGCGTCTCCATGGTAACAGAGCTGGAGGAGGTGGAGACAGCGAGGGAGGGAAAACAGAGCAGAACAGAACAGAGGTGGATGGGGGAAGAAGAAGAAGAAGAAGAGGAAGAGAGAGAATCGATACCTCCTCTTATTTCACAGAGAGGATTTAAAAAAGCAAAGCTCCTTTCCGATCAGGAGGTGGAGGGAGGCGATGCGGCGGTGGATTGGCTGACAGCACACGGCAGAGGAAGAAGGAGCGGAGTGCAGGGATGGGGTGGACGGATGCCTGGGCTGCTGCTGCTGCTGCTGGTCTCTGTGGGACCAGGATCTGCAATGGCCCCTAAAGCCTCTGCTCAGTGGATCAGTTGGGTAGCTTTCCTTCTGCGAGGTAAAACTGCCTTCTTTCACCTGCACATTTAAAACACTGCAGCTGTTTCCCCTGTTATGAAAACACAGGTAAATTATGGCAACATGGATGCTGACTGTGGCTCACACAAGTCCAGATGAGAAAGACGAGCAGGTTGAGGATCTGCAGGTGGCTGCAGTTTGACGTGGAAAGACTACAGGGGGCTTTCCTGCAAGGAAAAAAATATGTTTTAATGTGTGTGATTTATTTGTAAAGAGGGATGAAATGTGTTTTTGCAGCGAAGCAACACATGTTTAATGGTCATGCTGGGTGGTTGTGATGTGCTGCACGTTCAGGGAGTTTTCCATCTCTGGGTAGTGTACGCTGAGGGGAGGAATCAATCAGTCTAGGAGGCACAGAAAAGACATCGAATCAGAGGATCACTGTAAATATTTCGTCAACATGGATGCTGACTGTGGCTCACACAAGTCCAGATGAGAAAGACGAGCAGGTTGAGGATCTGCAGGTGGCTGCAGTTTGAGGTGGAGACTACAGGCGGCTTTGTGATTTTCCTGCAAGGAAAAAAAATATGTTTAATGTTTGTGATTCATTTATAAGCATCGGAGTGATGAAATGTGTTTAATGGTCATGCTGGGTGGTTGTTATGTGCTGCACGTTCAGGGAGTTTTCCATCTCTGGGTAGTGTACGCTGAGGGGAGGAATCAATCAGTCTAGGAGGCACAGAAAAGACATTGAATCAGAGGATCACTGTCAATATTTTGTAGGTGTTAAAGTGCAGTTTATCCACAGCTGCTGATGATCACTGGAGCATGTCAGCCAGCTGATTTGAATGAGATTTGAAGTACGCAACAAGAGCGTACAGTACAGGACTTGACTCTTGGGGATTTCATAAAACCTGGAGGAATTATACTTTGTCATTCTCAGCCCGCCTGTGTGCGTGGCAGACGTCATCTAATTCATTTGTTAGTATCAGAGTGATGAAATGTGTTGTTGCAGCGAAGAAACACATGTTTAATGGTCATGCTGGGTGGTTGTTATGTGCTGCACGTTCAGGGAGTTTTCCATCTCTGGGTAGTGTGTGCAGATGGGAGGAATCAATCAGTATAGGATGCACAGAAAAGATGTGGAATCAGAGGATTTGTTACGAATTTTTACTGTAAATATTAGTTAAAGTGCAGTTTAGCCACAGCAGCTGATGATCACTAGAGCATGTGATCCAGCTAATTTGAATGAGATTTGATGTACGCAACATCAGCGTACAGTACAGTACATGACTCTTGGGACTCCATGAAACCTGGAGGAATTATACTCGGCCCGTTTGTGTGCGTGGCAGACGTCATCCGATTCATTCGCCGAGCCAGCGTGTTTCTTCAGATGTGAAGAACGCTGTGATGTGTTTTAAAACCATGTGTGTTGTTTTATGTTATTATCAAAAAGCAGAGACGATGAACCCCGTCAGGGGATCTTGTTAGCGCAGCACGACTGGTGTAGCTCCTTCTAACCGCTGAAGAATCGAATCATCCTGGTGCATCACACTGTGAAGTGTAACAAAGACATGATGCATTGGCTTCTTGCTCTTAGATATGCTAGTGCATGTCAGATTACAGTGTGACAGATGCATATGGTTCTGTATGTACATATGTTTTTTCCCCTGTGTCCTCGTGATCATGATAATTCATTGGATATGCATTCTGACAATCTGTTCTAAAGGGATTTAAAGTAGCTTTGATTTTCATAAATTAAACACACAAGGACTTACAAAACCTCACATATAGGCGGGTTTCCACATGACGTCATGGTGCGATGCTCATGCATGCCAGGGTAGAAAACAAACCTTATGCTGACATCAATAATAGGAGTTTTTAAACTACGCGAATCGCAAAAATTACGTGTGGAAAAATGTTTAATATCCCCAAAAAAGAGACTTTCCTTTCACTTTCAGAGTGCAGAATTAGCTATTATCATATTTGTTGTTGCTGATATTATGACTTTCTGCACTAAGGAAAGACATATGGCAATATTTAGTGTCTGCTAATTAATTAATTAATTATTAATGGTAAACAGCAGGAGTTTGATGCATGCTAACGAGGGCTGTCAAAGTTAACGCGATAATAACGCCTTAATGCAAAGTCGTTTTAACACCACTTATTTCTTTAACACATTAACGCAACTTGCACTTTTTACGGGAGGAGAGGTTGTCACGAGCTCAGTTTTAAAGCTAGAGTGAAGATACTGGTATCATATGAAACTAGGAAACCTAATGAATCCATTGGTATATACTCATACTAGCTTGTTGTGAAGGAGGCTAAATAACGCTCCAAACTTACACTACATTTTGGCGAGGAAAAACTTGCATGGCCATTTTCAACCTCTGACCTCAAGATATATATTTTATATATATTTATGATAATCACATGCAGTTTGGGGTAAGTCATAGTCAAGTCAGCACACTGACACACTGACAGCTGCTGACCATGGGGGAAACGTTTAATCATACACTTCTAGGGACTTTTACTTTGCAAAATATCTAAATTAATACAGTAAAAATGTTTGATTTTCAGCATGTATGTAGTCAGAGATGTCCTGAAGTCAAATATATCAGTCATTGTCAGGAAGTCTTTATTACATTTTTTTCCAGCAACCCAAAAATCAAAAATCAAAGAATAAAGACATTTCGCTCACAAATTAGTGGTATTTTCTTTTTAATTTATAAGGGACATGTGATGTTTTATACTTCTGGTGAATATAATTCAATCAATATTACTTCTATATATGTATTTTGTTTATACAGTTCCCTTTGTTGACACCTTATTTTGAAAAGCGGACGTAGTCCCACATGTCTACTTCCTCTAACTTCTCCAAGGTGGTCTCTAGCTCTCCCGTCAGCTCCGTTCTCTTTATCCATCCATGGTCAGCTCCATCGGGGCTGTTGTAATGCATTTAAAATAGATGTCAGTATCTGGGTGCTCTACAGTTGTAGCGTCGGCCCATTTGACCACGGAGATGAGAGCGACGGCCGGCTCAACCGCACGTTACCGCAAAACGTTTCCTATCCGTGATAGAGTTAGCATGCAGCTTTTGCCGTGATGTCTAGCTCTGCTTTTCCTGACAATGTGTGAAACCCAAAGTGTTTCCATCCTTTACTGGATGTGTAGTGTTTACCACGCTGGATTTAACATGTGAGGGTGCAGGTCGTATCCACGCAGACCCTCCAACGTGTTCTGCTTTGTTGTTTCGTCTCGCTGAGGTTTGTTTTGGTTGACGGATACGGAACGGATATGACGTCACGTTACTCAGACTACACTTGTTTTTTCCCCCATCCCTAATAAGTAATGGGCTAATATCTTTTGCATCTCTGCAGACTATAGATCTTTGTAGAGCTGTGGTAAGTGCAGAAAAGCCTGCAAAGGGCAGAGAGGTGTGTAAATATCCAGCTCCAGAGATAAGTGTTCTCAGCTCTTGACATTCAGGCTGAAACTGTCTCTTCTATGCGAAGACACCGGGTTGGATGTGAATGGCTGGCCGGAAGCTGGGGTGTGTTTTTCAGGGGGTCGGTTGAGCAGAGAGTCAACCTCCAGGAACAAGCTGCTGGCAGGCGGTGCTGTGTTTAATGGACCAGAGCTGTTTTTCCTGAGTCGGTTGCCTCGGTGGCAAATTTGGTGCAATTTAGCTGAAGGTTTTCTCAGTCTGCCAATACACAGGACTGTGATCGAGGGCAGCTGGCAGCCAGTCACCCTCTTAGTGAGGCAGAGGAGACATTTACTTTCTCTGCAGAGGCGACGCTGACTGTGATTTTTTCGACTGTGAGCTCAATTAGGAAGCCTTCGAATTTAACCAGGAGACTACAGGATTGTTTGAAATTTCCCAGCGGCTGCGTGAAGACAATCTCCTGTTTGTTGAAGATGTTTTCACGCCATCGCAGCAATTTGAGCCACCCAGCAGCGCTCGCAGATTTCTACAGAGGCCAATCTTCCCGTATGATTGGCTGCATGTTTTATTCCTAATGCCATAATACGAGGTGCAAACTTCATCAGTTAAATGGATTAGAATGGATGGAGGCACACGGGGAAGGCTAAAAAGCTAATTTCCCACATGCTGTTGTTTGGTTGCTTTGTGGGAAATTGGCCAGAAGCCCAAGGGAGCTTTGTTTAGGTTGGTGGTCATTCCCAAAGTAATGCGAGGGAATGGAGCCACATTCAGAAAGACATACTGAAGGAGATCCAAAACATTACATCACATGTTGATAAAGTACTTCCTGTTATTCTGAAAGACGTAATTGAAGTTTGTGGTCGTCTGCCAGTATTTTAATGTTGTACTTTCCGGGTTATAAGTGCTCAGTTTATTACGACTGAAGTAAAGATTATTGTGGTTTATGTCGCTACTGGGCATTCAATATTAATATATACTGAAATACACTTATGTTACAGACAGAGTGGATAACATTAAAAGCTTGTTTTGTGTTAGACGGAACAGACTGAAGTCTTATCCTAGTTTTGTAATAAAATATTGAAAGGAATAAATACGGCCACGCCTACACTGCAGTACAGTAAATGTTAATAGAGCTGATGGTTGATCATTTCCTCTGTTGTGTATCATTGTGAATTGAATATCTTCAAAAAGATATGTTTGTTGAACAAAATAAGGAATTTAAAGACGTCCGATTGGGCTCTGAGAACTTATTACGCACATTTTTCAGTAACATTTTATCACTTAAACCTTCATTAACTGAATTAAACACTGACATATCATTACTTTTTAAGTTGATATGACAAATGTGTTAGCAAATAGTTGCTTATTTACACATCCAGTCTTTGCGTTTGTGTTCACCTGATGAATTGAAGTCCAATATTCTCTCTCTTTTAGCTCTGTTTTTGGTCTCCACCACCAAAAATATCTAAATCTTTATCTCTTCTTGTAGTTCAATAAAAAAATAGTCTGTATGGAAAAACCACATAGTAAAGCCTATTCTCTCATTTAATTAAGGACTTTAGTGCAAAGTGAACATAACAGTTTCAAGTGCAATTATTTAGAAAGAATATTTTCAGCTATGCATGCACACAAATACAAAGTAATCAGATTAAGAAACTAGTTTAATTTTACTGAGTTTGATCAGATTTTGTGAGAAATTTGAGTTATTATGTGCTTGTTATTAACAATTTAGACGGCGTAATTGTGTATCACGATATCTCGATATATCATTTCCATTGAAAGACAATAACTTTTCATATTCAATTATCGCCCAGCCATACATATACATGCTAATTTTAGTGGAAAAGGAGTAAAACTGTGTCTGTCTGCTGTTTGCTGCTGAGCAGGCGGTGACTTTTTACAGCTTTTTCTCTCCAAACAGTAAATCTGTGTGTCGTTAGACCAAAACAATGAGCTGAAAGCGGCTAAAAAAAGTCAAAAAAGTGGCAAAATCTAGACCTGCAATGTAGTTTAGGGTTGCAACTAATGATTATTGTCAGTATTTATTAATTTGACAATTGTTTTTTGATTCAGCCCAAGGTGACGTTTTGTCCGCCCAACAGTCCAAAACCCAACGATCTTCATTTTACATTATCTAAACATGTTTCTCGTAACATTCTTCTAGTAATCGGCTCTACATCTTCATTATTCTTCAGTTTATGTCCATCTTTCTCGGTGAACGCCGGCTGCTGTTGATGTGCTGACTCACAGCTCACTTAGCTGACGGAGGCAAATAAAAGACAAAAACTCTGGGTTCTATCTGTCCGTCTGTTTGTGTGTCACTCCTCATGTGTCTCTTGTCTCACATTCTGCTTTATGGGGATTACTGTGTCTCTATATATAGCAGCTCCTCTGTCGGTCAAGGACTTGTTCTTCACAGGATTCAGTGAGGAACTCCACTCCATTTCACCGCTGTAATTGTATCAGAGCTCAGTAAATAAGGTCGCACGCTACGGCCTCTGGATTTAAGTCTTCGTTCATGGTTGAGACGGAGCGCTGCAGTTTTATTTCCTGTAGTTATTGTTTGTTATGCATCATGAGCCTCGCTGTGATTTGAAGGACTAAATGATGATGAGACCAACTTGATTATTGATGTTAGATTCTAGTTTGAACCGTAATTAACTTATTTTAGAAGATGCTTTTGAGATATTTTACATATGGAAACTCTACTATTCCTCCTCCCCTCCAACAATGAAGAATGTCTCCAAACTATTTCCAAATGTTTCTTTTCTTTAGTTCAGTTTTTTAGCGGAGTTTTTAGTGGATTTTTTTGTCTTATTTTGATCTGTTGCACATTTGGTAATTACAGTATATGGACCTTTTCAGCCTAACAAACAGAGGTGAATTTTAAATAAGATATAGAGTACTGATTTATAATTATTAATCAGGGTTTCCTGCAGTATTTTAAACCAAAGGTGGGTCTGAAATAAAGACTTATAAAGAAATAAACATACTTTAATGAAATAAAACATGAACCTTCAAGACAAAAAGAGCAAAGCACTGTATCACATAACAAATGCCACATCTAATAACTAAATTGATCATGAGATACCTTGTTATTGGTTGAAACTAGGGCTGTCAATCGATTAAAATATTCAAACGCGATTAATCTCATGATTCTTCATAGTTAATCGCACATTTTTTATCTGTTCAAAATGTACCGTAAAAGGAAGATTTGTCAAGTATTTAATCCTCTTATCAACATGGGAGTGGACAAATATGCACGTTTATGCAAATGTATGTATATATTTGTTATTGTAAATCAATTAACAACACAAAACAATGACAGATATTGTCCAGAAACCCTCACAGGTACTGCAGTTAGCATAAAACAATATGCTCAAATCATAACATGGCAAACTGCAGCTCAACAGGTAACAACAGCTGTCAGTGTGTCAGTGTGCTGACTTGACTATGACTTGCCCCCAAACTGCATGTGATTATCATAAAGTGGGCATGTCTGTAAAGAGGAGACTCGTGGGTACCCATAGAACCCATTTACATTCACTGATCTGGAGGTCAGAGGTCAAGGGACCCCTTTGAAAATGGACATGACAGTTTTTTCTCGCCAAAATTTAGTGCAAGTTTGGAGCGTTATTTAACCTCCGTCATGACAAGCTAGTATGACATGGGTGGAACCAATGGATTCTTTAGGTTTTCTTCACTCTAACATTACACCTGAGCCCACGACAACCTCCGAAAGATCGATTGCGTTAATGCGTTAAAGAAATTAGTGTCGTTAAAATGGATTTGCGTTAACACGTTATTATCCCATTAACTTTGACAGCCCTAGTTAAAACTAAATCTTCTTTAACACCTTAGAACATATTAAAAGATTAAGTTCTTTACATTGTTGATAGTCTCAGTATGGTTTTATGTTATTAAGGTTCCTCTTGGACATATTTTTGCAGGTGTTTGGTTACGAGATGAAACGTCAAGGGATCATCAAAGGTGTTACAATTCAACATGAATGCATGAACCAACTTTCATGACAGACTCTCCGATAGTTGTTGAGACTGTGGAAAAACAGTCCGGCGTTGCAGCCGTCCCCAGAGCCTATAGCGTAGCTGGAATTAACGCCTGAAGCGTGTTGTTGTCAGGAGGAGCCTCCAGGCTACTTTCACCGCTGTAATACTGTACTCCCTGACCTCCACGCTTCATCTGCTGCAGCAGCTCCACCAAACATGCATAAACTAATCATGCACAGATGGACAGACGACGGGAGACGACCTGTACACTACACACACACACACACACACACACACACACACACACACACACACACACACACACACACACACACACACGCGCTTTTCATTTGACATGTCAGCTCCTCCTCTTTTCTCTCTCATGTTGACAGCATCAGATTTAGTCTTTCTTAATCTGTCTGAGATTAAGTAGCCGTTGTCACATGACCCTGCTGAACTCCTCCCCGTCTGCTTGTTAATATGTGACTGATGACAGTCTGTCACTGCTGTTTGGATAGATGGGTGTCGATGTGGGCGAGCCTTTACCATTAATACTGTTATTTTTACGGACACACAGATCAGAGGATCAGTGGTGGAAGATGTATTCAAAGCTTTTACTTAAAGGTCCCATATTGTAAAAAGTGAGATTTCCATGTATTTTATATTATAAAGCAGGTTTAAGTGCTTTATAAATACTGTTAAACTATCAAAACGCTTAATATACGGAGAAACACACACAGCCCGTATTCAGAAATTGTGCATTTGAAACAAGCCGTTAGGATTTCTGTCCATTTGTGATGTCACGAATATACAATATTTAGACCATTTCACAGTTTTACACGAAAACATTCTTAATGTGTCCCAGTTTATTTCCTGTTGCAGTGTATGTGAATGACATCAGCTGACAGGAAGTAAACATGGACCCAAGCTGTTGCCTAACAACGCAATTCCATTGTAATTCCGTTGAAATGCACTAAAACGGAGCGTTTCAGAGAGAGGGTAAATACAGGTATATTCAGACAGACAGTATGAGGAAAATAAAGTGTTTTTTGAACATTAAAGCGTGTAAACATGTTCTAAGCTCTAATGCCGTCGTTGGGTTCAAAACTTGTTTTTACTGCCTCCAAATGTCCAAAAAAAAATCCGTTATTGCATGTTAAAGGACCAAAATAAACAGAATTTGTGCACTTAACAATGCATCATATTTTATAAGCTCATCATATGTTTTGTATATACAATCTTAACGTGTAAACTAACTAGTAACTTCATCTGTCAGATAAATGTAGTGTAGTAAAAAGCCTCTAAAATGTAGTAGAGTGTCAGTAAAATGAAATACTATCTGGATTAAAAGGCAGCATTGACCACAACGTGGCTGGATCTTCAGCGTGTGTGGACGGAGTTGGGATTTAGGTTGCTAGGGGATTTCAGGGATGTTGCTAGGTCAGTGGATTACCTTGTAATAGATCTGTAGGAGGGCTGGAGGACACACAAACAGGAAGTGTTGGATTGTGTACGGGGGGTTTAATCCTTGAGACGAACATGCTCACTCCTCCTCTGCACTGTAAGTAATGCTGGAAGCTAAAACCTACCTATTCTTTTCTTATATGTTTATCCCACTGAAGGTTTGTTTTGTTGTCTCCTCTCTCAGGTGTGAATAACGATGACTCCCATCCTCGCCGTTTGAACATGCTGCTCGGCTAGCGAAGCCGACCGAGAGGAGCGTCTACCCCTCTTACAATCTGGACACACACACACACACCGAGTCGGCCCAAATCAAGCACAACCATGCTGATCAAGGAGTATCGCATCCCCATGCCGATGAGCGTGGAGGAGTACCGCATCGCTCAGCTCTACATGATCCAGGTGAGTGCTCTTTTCTTCCCCACTGTAATTTATATTATCTTAAATTAAATTATCTGATGAGGGAAGTCTGGTTTGTTAATGAAGTACAAGGAAGTCTGGAGTGTTTTCTTTGGAGTTCAGGTTCGTGTGTGACGGCGGGGGGTTGAGGGTGGAGGTCAGGAGTTTAAAGTGTCATCGTGTCACACTGTACACGAGCGCTGAAGAACATGGTCAAAGGGTCACACGGGCGGTGGTGTTGTTCTGCAGACCAGATGGTGCTCCGTATGCCTGCGGATTGTGTTTCATTTAATAATTTTGTGCAAATACACACATCCAAGAAAAAAATCTTCTGAAAAAAGATGAGGAAGAAGTGAATTTGTTTAGCGAATAAATGCAGAAAAGTTACTTTTTAGCTATAAATCAAGGAAAAGGAAGCATTGAAGTGTGTTTGATAACAAATTTATAAAATCTCAGATTATTGAAAGAGCCTCGCAGATTAATGATTATATAATCTCAAAGAATATTCAAGTTTTTTTCTAAAAATGTACAACTTTAATCTCGTAAATTCTGAGTTTTTCCTCCGAATATTACCCCCCTCCCCTGGCTCAGTAATTGTTTGTTTTTTTACCTACAATGGCCCTAATATGCCGTCGTATATGACACCCTCTATCCTTGAAAAACTCTCCAAAATACAAGGAGAAAACCTCAGGAAGAGCAACTGAGGAAAGGTTCCCTCTCCTGAGATGGACAGACAGGAAATAGATAGATCAACATAATAAAATAACAGTACAGAAAATCAGGATGACAACATGTATAGATAGATTGTAAAAATATATGAAAAATATTAAACCAAACCACCAAATGGTGAAAAGTCTGCTCCTGAATATCAGCTTCAGTGATGCACATTATTACACACACACTGCTGGACCCCTCCTCCTCCCGCTCAGCGTCACAGCTGAGTGCCGGTTGCCATGGTAACTGGTGACATCAGCAGCAGCATGGCATCATTTGTTTGTGATATGGGCGGAGAGAGAGAGAGAGAGAGAGAGAGAGAGGAGGAGGAAAGGGAGGGAGGACAGACATGATGGTGCAGTCGGCGTTACCATGACAACACAATGTCTAGCTCTAGATTACTGGGTACACTTTAAGTTACACGCATCACTCGTATGCAGTACAAATGATTCAAATATGGGACGATTCAAATCAGTGAGATGACAAATGAATGTATGATACTCTTTTTAAACAGCAGGTGGCGCTATCTACTTTTGACTTCACTCGTTTGACGTCTTACGTCACTCACGTCACAAGCTGTATTAAGGCGCAAAGATGTGCCGGTGAAGATCGGGCAAGTGGTAAGAAATAATGAAACGCATGTTTTTTTTCTGGAGCTGATGATGGAAGTAGCTAAGGAGTGATGGTCGCTGTTGAAAGTTGCACATGCACAGTACCGATCGGGCACCTTTGAGAAAAGGGCGGAGTGTGAAGACAGATCAAACATTTCAATTATAAGTTTCCGATAAACGCCGCTGGAGTGCTGTCATGAGCCGACAGCATCTCGCTTGCATGGCAGCAAAGAAATATTTGATAACTGCTAATAAATAAAACAAATTGTGTAGGGTAAAGTAAAAATTTACTTTGGGAAAGTAACACACTGCAGAAGAGTTAGTTTAGCTCTGAGAATATCTAGTGAATGTTCAGTGGACGTTTGTGCAGAAATAACTGCTGCAGCTCCTCCAGACCAACAGAGGTTTCCCGTGTCTTGTGAAGTGACGGAGCTCTACAGAGAGAAACGTTATCGTCTCCGACCAAAACTCCGGTGTCTCCCCTGTTCCTTCTGACCGCGGTCGGGAGGCTGAAGCAGGAAAAGCCAACACTAGGATCAGCAGTGATTCATGGAGAGACCTTCGTCTGGTCAGCTAACATTACTGCCAAGCAGCTGAAATATAGAGTGATATTGTGCTTTTAGCTGACGTGTGTCGCCTCACTGTGTTGAGCGATGCTCGTTCATGTCTATGTAGAGCGAGCACAAGCGCGAGCAACAGGACGCTGACTTTCGTTGACGCAACGGCCACAGGTGTCGCTGTTAACAAGCATTTATGATTCCCTTTAACATATGTTGGTCTTTTCATGGGATTTGTTGACAATAACGAAAACATGGAGTATCACCAGCCTTATACCTTTAACCTATATTGAACCAGAGGGGACGTCAAAAATAAACCAGAAAGACCAAAAATATGATTCAGAATTTGGAACTTCCAGACCTCCCACTTTATTATTTACAATAAGTATACGTAATCCAAGGCTTATTACTGAACCTGAAATATTTCAGTACAGTTTCGACCATAGGGTTACATCAACACTCAGTTTCAACACAAAGGAAATCATCTTAAGCTTTGCAAAGGAGGAATTTATTGGATTAAATCACACAGATTGTACACGTGTTCCTGTTATTGTATTTCACATCTCTTAAAGCTGAGGTCACAGCCACACAGACATGCTCGCGGCTCTATGAGACGCTGTTTTTAGGCTCGGCGGCGCTTTGAACTAAATGCAAAACAACATGCCGGCATGCTCACAATGACAATGTTGACATGCTGATGTTCAGCAGGTATATTGTTCACCATCTTATTTTAGCGTGTTAACATGCTGACATTTGTTAATTAGCAGTAAACACAAAGTACAGCGGAGGCTGATGGGAATGTCATACGTTTTCCAGGTGTTTAGTCATAAACCAAAGTAGTGGACAAATTAAAAATGAACCCGCTAGAGGAAAAGTCAGAGGATCACCAAAGTTATTACAATTTGAGCGCATGTGTCCCGACCCGGTACATTTATACGCTTAAAAAGTTACAAACAGTCCCTTTAGGTGAAATATTATATTTCTTCACTTGTTGTCACTGTGTGTGTATTCTCATTGCATGTGTGTTTTATTTAACCACTGAACTGACAGTTTGATGCATGAGTTGAACAGCGAGCTCAGAATGTGATAAATGGCGTGACGGTTAATGTCGGAGGGGATGTATGAGATGTGTGTGAGCAGCCGGTGATGACGTCGTTTGATGCATGAGGTTCTTGTTGCTCCAGAAGGACTGTGCGTGGGACGCCTGAGGAGCGGAGCTGGGTACCCCTGGTTGGTTTATGCTAACCTTGCGGTGTCACATAAATTATTCAGGGACAGCTCAGCCCGGCAGAACCGAGACCCTCAGCAACGCCAGGCCCATTATAATTCCACAGAGTGTCTGCTCACACAAAGCTCGTAGCACTTCTCAAATTGTACGCGGGGTCGGTTTTCTTTCACTTCTTCTTCTCGTTTTTCTTTTTCCTGTCAGCTATTCTTACCTTCTTCTCCCTCTCTGCTATATTGTTTTCTCTACGCTATTAAGATTTCTTACTAATGCTCTCTCACATCACATCACTGCTTAGGACGACTTCGGTAACTTTTTACTTTATGGGTCTGTATTTTCCTTTAATAATTTCCCAATGATTGCCTAGTAAGATTCCTGGAAATGTTGCATGGTACTAATTAGAAAAATAGGAAAGAACAGCTCCATCTAAACCCAAATAAATATTGATTCATTATTAATTTATTATTGATAACGTTATCAGAACCAGAAATACTTTATTGAGCGTTACAGTTGCTGTTATATAAACATAAAGAAAGACAAGAAAATAGAAATAAAGGAGTATGTAACATGTAAATTATGTACATATTGTTACAGTATAAACACAATATATGTAAAGAAATATAAGTAATCAAATTAGAAATGAGAATATAAGAAATATGTAAAAATATTTGCATTAAGACGTGCAATGTATAACATATAACCACAGTGCAAATAAGTAAATACAAAATGCTGAGAAAATGTGCAGTATAAATGCAGTATTATTGACAGTGTATTGCACAGCTGAATTATTGCACAAATTATTGTAAATAGCAGCCGATGGGTAATAAATCCAGGAAGAAATAAGTCCATTCTTTACATATGTTGAATTATATGTCTATTTAAGAGTTAATTAATTGTTTTTGAACACTCTTTTTTCTCTATGATTAGTACCTAATTACAGAGTTCTTTCCAGGAAACTTCTGAGGAATTTTTGGGGGGAAATTATTCGGAAAACACAGACCTGTAAACCAAAGTGTTACCAGGAGTTCTTGGTACTTCCGGTGGACATAATGAAGTTTGAAAACGGGTCAAATCTGACCCGAGGACAACCAGAGGGTTAAGAGAAATGTCTCAACAACTATTGGATGGATTGAAATTTTGTGAAGACATTCATGTCCTTTTGTACTGTTATTTATTCGTCATTGTGAGCATGTTTGCACGCTGACGTTAACATTCAGCTCGAAGCACCGCTGTGTATCTGAGTCCAGCCTCACAGAGCTGCTACCCTTCAGTCTTGTTGGCTTCTTTTAGGCCTCAACGATTGTGTGTGTGTGATTTTGGAGACAGCCAAACACCAGAAAACACACACCTCAGCAGCAGACGCAGCACCCTCAGGTTTAGAGAAGCTTCCACTATTGTTTGCACATTGTTTTTGAGTAAAGCAGCGGAGAGGGAATTGAAGGTTACACTACCACGAGGATGTACAAAAACTGCTGACTTGTGAAAGAGAATATCTTTAACTCTCTTCAACAAAGTTGGATTATCGTTTCATAAAGATTCATAAACCTCCTTAAAGAGAAATGCTGTCTAGTGGACTCTGTAGCTGTCATTAACAGGTCCTCTATGCTCTGTACTGCGGCAGACGCGTGGAGGGTAATTTAAGGCCCTTAGCTCCTCACCTAAATTACATTACCTGCTAGATTACAGCAATTTTCCAGCTGTTTGCCTCCTCTGACCTTCATTACTGATATCACCTCCCTAAAGTCTTCAGGAGAGACAGCTCCGCGTTCAATCTGAGCTCTCATTCTTGACCCCGAGCACCCCACTTCTGCTGTTAATAATGATCGCCGTGATTTGTATTCGCGTAGCTCCGTTCCTCGACCCCGTGGCGCGCTACAATGAAAGTAATAAAACAGATTTTCAATCATCAGTTTGACAGCAGAATACAGTATATGTACAGTACAGTCATCTCACTGACTAAGCAGCAAGATTAAAGCTTAGCAGCTCATGCAAACAAAGATTTAAGATCTAATTAATTGATTAAAACTCCTCAGCATCACAGTAGGTAGTTTATATTGCATCATGGTTGTGACGTTGGGTTGAAGCACCTGAAAGCTCCGTCTTCAGTGTGTATCAAGGCTGCTTAAAGCTGACCCCAGACCCTCAACAAATAACAACAACAACATAATAATAATAAACTTTATTATCTATTATCTATCTAACAGCAAAATCACCTTTGGTCACAAGCCGGGATCTAGAAACAACCAGCAGAGCTGCATCCGCCGATCTCCGGGAACTCCCAGACACATAACGGGTCAATAAATCCATCATACTCTATACTTTGGAGCAAAGCCATTTAATGCTTTTAAAGTGATCAGTAAAATTTTAAAATCAATACGGAACATAACTGGCAGCAAAGTGTACGTTGGCTCGTACGGGAATAATGACTTCCTATTACTTAGTGCCTGTTAAAAAAGTTCTGCAGCAGTTGGAGTTGATCCCGATGAGTTCCCCGCTGTGAAGGATGTAGATTATGAATTTGGGGAAAAAGAGGGAACTTATATCGGATCTGTATTTCTACCTGAGTTTAAGTATCAGGAGAAACCGGTGCATCCCTAGTAATTCATTTGTAGTGATTTGATTAATTGCACATTTGTCTGGAAATATGCACCACTACTACACTATGCTATATACAGAGAGGAACTGTATGTTAATGAACAGAAAGCAAACAAACACTAATCAAACCTATTGATTAGAATTGAAGTTTATGTGTTGTTTGAGATATGCATTAGATGAATGAGGTATTAACGGATGTTTAGGGCTCATAATTATTTTAATTATTGATTAATACATCAATGAATTGACCATAAAATGGCTATAAAATGTGAAAAAAGTTTACAATTGCCATCAAAATTTCCCAGCAAAAATATTTAATTTACAAGGATATAAAACATAAGAAAAGCAGCACACAGCACGCACAATGTTTTTATTTACTTATTTATTCTTTTATTTATTTATCTTTATATTTCCACATTTTTATTTACATATTTATTCTTTTATTTATTTATCTTTATAATTCCACATTTTATTTACTTATTTATTCTTTTATTTATTTGTCTTTATATTTCCACATTTTTAATTAACTTATTTATTCTTTTATTTATTCATTTTTATATTTCCACATTTTTTCATTTACTTATTTATTCTTTTATTCATTTATCTTTATATTTCCACATTTTATTTACTTATGTATTTTTTTATTTATTTATCTTTATATTTCCAATTTTTTTTATTTACTTATATATTATTTTATTTATTTGTCTTTATATTTCCACGTTTTTTTATTTACTTATTTATTATTTTATTTATTTCTCTTTATATTACCACTTTTTTTATTTACTTATTTATTCTTTTATACATTTATTTTTATATTTCCATTTTTTTTTTTACTTATATATTCTTGTATTTATTCCTATTTCCAAATGTTTTTCTTATTCTTTGACAGATGTATTCTTTATTATGTCCCTCCTGTGACTCCATAGGTAACGGTCTAAATGCGGAGCGCCTTAAGGAGATGTAGTGTGTTTATAAACTGATGCTGTAATCCACGTCTCACTCTGTGGAGCTTAATACACAGCTCAGTGTTACAGGATCTGTGGGGTTCAACCATCTGCTGACTTTTATTAGAGAGAGAAACACTGATTTAACCTCCTCTACGCAGTGAGTCCGACTTTAAAGAGCTTCATTCAAGTCCTGAACTCATCAGTAAAAATTAAACAGAGTTTGGATTATTTAGCGCAGAAGGAGAGGAGAATAAGAAGCAAAGTGAGATGTGGAGGAATTTGGAAGATGTGCCTGAAAGAATCAAAAGAAAAGCAGTTTCTTCTATTTTTTTTTTATCGTGTGGCAGCTTTTTTCTTTCCAGCTCATCACTTTGCTTCTGCTGCATCATCCATCCGGCTCTGTGAGGGGTTTCACATGGTTGGACACGACCCGAACGAGAGACAGGAGCGCTGTGTAATGAGAGACAGGAGCGCTGTGTAAAGGTCTCAGGGGTTTAATTTGGAGTTAAAGGAAAGGAGGGAGGATGTGTGTGGATGAGGCTGCTTGGGTTGGCCCACTTTTGCAGTTTCAAGTTTGATTTACTCACAAAAATATCTCTAAACAGTGTGAGAGATTATAAAAATGTTGCTACATTCATCTACAGTAGGCCGCCTGTTTCTACTGATGTCTTTGGCAAGCTTTCCTGTATGCAGTTTACAATGCAAACGGTGGCCAATGTAGCATCAAAATTCATATTAATTTCACTAAAGTTACCCTAAACTCTCCACTCAGGACAAGCTTTGGACATTACAGCTCACGTTTGAGCATAAAAACACACCGTTTAATCAATTCTTTACACTTTAGCTCTTGTATTTTATGTTCTGGAAATGCACCATCCTCCAAACTCTATGATGAATCTAAGCATCCCCTCCTCCTTCCTTCTTCTTGTCATCTTGCAGAAAAAGAGCCGAGAGGAGAGCTGTGGCGAGGGCAGCGGCGTGGAGATCCTGGAGAACAAGCCTTACGAGGACGGCCCCGGAGGCTCGGGTCAGTACACACACAAGGTCTACCACATCGGCAAACACATCCCGTCCTGGTTCTGTGCCATCCTGCCTCAAGCTGCCCTCCGAGTGGAGGAGGAGTCCTGGAACGCCTACCCCTATACACGAACCCGGTGAGACCGCCGCGCCACGCACCCGTTATTAAACATGATGAATCATCTGGACGTGAAGATATTACACAAGACACTAAAATAATCTGTGTGCTAAAACATTTGTTAACACTTAAGGAAACATTACATAAAGTGATTTTAGGCAGAAAGACTGAACTCATAAAATGTTGCTAGATTCATAAATTAATGAAATAACACTTTGTGATGGAGCCGTTTTATTATTTGGAACAATTTCAGCTGAATAATCAACTTCTTTTACATCCTCCAGATGACTCAATTTGTGGATTAATAGACCAAATTGTCACAGCATGGTGTTTTCCTTCAAGTATTTAAAGGGCAGGTCCATTTATTTTTTGTTTTGTTTAAGGTTTTTATATCATTCTGTAGCTTCACAGTGGTGTTACTGATGTATTCAAATACAAACATTTACATTTTGGTCAAAATACGTATGTTTTAGCATCAAAATGCCCTTCTAAACGTGACCTGAGGTAGGTTTCTGCATGATGACGCTGCTACATGTACAGTATACACATCCTTATAGTCAGTGTATTAACGTTACATACAGTAACTCAGTTTGGAGAAGCAGACAGGAGTACCAGCAGGAAGCAAAGCAACGTACTGCTGTGGACGGCGGCAGGAAAACGGATTTTAGACACCTAAAAATAATCAATATCAGTTAAAGTGTGCGCTATATTTAGAATATTTTCACCTCTTTATCTTGTTGTCAGACAGCTCTTTCTGACGGGGTACTGAAGCTGTTATCTATGCACTCTTCAAAGCCACCAAACTCCATCTACAAAAACAGTAATTTTAGCTTGCAGAACACGGGAGTATCTGGCAGCAACAAAACATGTTACACTTTTAGGCTGGTTCTCTGTCACTGCAGCGCAGGCGATGCATGCAGATGGACGTTTGTCTGTATGTGCTGCTCACGCTGCGGTGGCTGCAGAGCCGGTTGCGGACCAGCAAAGTGTCCCTTTCAGGGGGCATTATGTGACCGGGCATTATCAATCCACTTGACGAGGGCGGCGTCAACCACGGGTGCTTTCCAACGTGCACATTGTTTTTCTTATAAGGTAGCCTGTAGGAACACCAAGTTTCGCTGCTGCATCTCATTTCATTGAGAGAAAATAACTTTCTTTTTCACGTCATAATTTCAACGTGCACGCAGCACCAGCCTCAAGTAGCAAGCTGGAACGCAGACGGATTACCGTAAAGCCGCCAGGCGAAGTAACTATCAAGGGAGTAAAGTTTAAAAAAAAACCTCTATATGGAATTACTGTAGTTTAAGATTTTTTTCCATATGTTGTTATGTATGAAAAGACCCAAAATGAACACTGCAAGAGGACTAATTGTATAAGAATGATTCTGTCCCAAGCCGTTTGATCACTATAAGCGGGTTCCACTGTAATAATAATAAAAACAAAGACGCGTCCCGACTTCTAAACAACTGTTTCTCTCTTTTTTTCTCAGGTATACCTGTCCCTTTGTAGAGAAATTCTCAATAGACATCGAGACGTATTATAAACCAGATACTGGAAACCAAGTGGACGTCTTCAATATGTCTTCTGCTGAGAAGAGACAGAGGACTGTAGGTGAGTCATGCACACAAGAATACACACTCCATACCATTATGGAAACTCCCAGACTGGACTGTTATTTCACTGTAAAGTCAAAGCTCCTCAGCGTTATGTGCAGTGAAAGTGCAGACAGTGTGACGTGGAGGGATCCAGACTGAGGGAGTGTTGAGTCTCTGAATACTAAAACTCGCTGGGGTGCAGGAGAAATGTGCAGACGCGTTCCCTGCAGGGAGTTATTGCATAAAACACACACACATCTTTGAGACAGGTGTTCAGTCAGGATGTCGTGACATCTGTTCTGCTCATACCTGCTGCTCACATCAGTGTGACTCATAATCATTTGTTCCCCCTCACAGACCCCATAGACATCGTGAAGGACTACATCCCTCCTCACGAGTACCTGGTGGAAGAAGACCCTAAACTGTATCAGTCAGTGAAAACCAAACGGGGTCCGCTGTCAGACG
The DNA here is from genome assembly GCF_043250625.1 of Sebastes fasciatus. NCBI lineage: Eukaryota > Metazoa > Chordata > Actinopteri > Perciformes > Sebastidae > Sebastes > Sebastes fasciatus. Next base: position 3,491,369 of record NC_133813.1, read on the forward strand.
ACTGGATCGAGGAGATCAACCAGGATCCGGCTGAAAGCGCCGTCATGTGCGCCTACAAGCTCTGCAAAGTGGAGTTCAGATACTGGGGCATGCAGTCCAAGATCGAACGCTTCATACACGACGTGGGTAGGTATGGCACATAGTGTCTGTCTGTACTCTTTTTTGACTGTTTCTTCCCTTTTCTCTTCCTCTTTATCTGTCAGTCAAGTCTTACTGTTACCCCCTAAAACATCAGGAATAATGCTGAAATGTTACGAATTGATATTCCTGAAAAGTCAGTCACAACCCTGGGAAAATAATAATAATCCTGATAAATCAGGGATAACTATAAACATGTGGGAATAACCTTGAACGTTTGGGAATGATCCTGAAAAGTGAGGGCTAACCCTGAAAAAATGAGAATAACTCGTAAATGTAAACGATATCCATGAAAAGTGTGAAATCATTTTGAAAGTTCAAGGATCAGCATGAAAAGTTGGGAATAATCCTACAAAATCAGGAATAACAGTAATGAAAAAAATGGTAATAATATGGTATAGATATATGAAAATATAAATAATGGTAATAAATTAAAAAAATTGGGAATAATCCGGAAAAGTGAGAGCTAAAGATTAGAAGAGAAGAACTCTAAAAAGTCAATAAGAAATTGGAATCTGAAATCTGAAAAGTCGAGAGAAATCCCCAAAAGTTAATTGAATAACCCTAAAAGTCCAAGATAACCTTAAATTGTGAATAATCCTGACAAATCAGGGCTACTGATGAGAAGTTTAAATCTTAAAAAGTAAAGAATAACCATGAAAAGTCTGAAATAATTTTGAAAGTTTAAGGATAAGCATGAAAAATTGGGAATAATCATACAAAATCAGGAATAACAGTAATGGGGAAAATGGTAATAATAAAAAGTACAAATTAAAAGTCGTGATTTACCATGAAAAATCCGAAATAACCTTGAAAAAGTTGGAATTAATCCTGAAATATCAGTGATAATACTGAAAAAGTTGGGAATTAACTAAAAAAAATCAGGATAATCCTGAAAATGATAACCTTGAAAATTTTGGAATAATCCACGAATGTAAATAAACATAAAAAATCAAAAGATATTGAGGATTTCTCTGGGTCTTTGTGTCTTTATGTTGTGGTTTAAAACACTGAAGATTTGACAATTATATTTGTTATTCTCTCCATAACTTAATTCAATGACATTACCTGATTAAAAAATGATATTTATATCTGAAAATACGTTCCAAATAGAAACAAGAAAGACCTCTAAATGAGACTGAAAGGTGATCCATCAGAGGAGATCTAATTTTGATGAACTAAACAAGCAGCAGCCGGTTATAAAACCTCAACCCTCCGAGCAGATCATGATTAAAACACCCAACCTGGCAATAAAAGCCAAAATTAGCAAACGGAGAAAGCTATTAAATTAATATCCAGTGGAAATAACCACTGACACATTAATTAAAGCTGGAAAGGTTCTGCGTTACACAACCCAAAGGCCCTTCCAGCGCTATTTATAATGGATATGTAGAGTAGAAGAAGCCCAGTAAAGCATGCGTGTTGAGGTGTCAGTGGATGCAACAAGGGACGACAATAACTCATTTGTGGTTGAAGATCGGTTGATCAGACCAGCGAGAGAGGACACCATGAAGATAGAGCAGCTGCTGCTTCATTAGCCTGGAAGGAAACGCTGTGACGGAGCGAGCTGAAGGCTGAGAGAGTAAACAGTCTTAAATCACAGCAGCGAAACAGAAACACCGGCAGGAAATTAATCCAGTCGGCCGTGTTATCTCCGGGAGCCAGACTTCTATAAAGTATCTTTACTATTTTATTTATTTGATTTACCTGTCTCCGCTTACGATTCCTCACACTCACCTTGTTCCTTTCTTTTTCTGTTTCCCCTCATCCGCTCCACACTTAATCAATTAGTGGTCAATCATTTAAAGGGCGAGTCCATCTGCGTTCTTTTATGTTTTTGAAGTTTTGAAGTGGCATTGTATGTATACTCCCGCGTTCTGCGAGGTAAAATTACTGTTTTTGTGAATGGAGTCTGGTGGCTTTGAAGAGGAAAGAGCTGTCTGACGGCGAGGTAAAGCGGCAGCAGAAAAACATATTTTTTTATTTAATAATACAATAATTTTAGTTATTTTAATAATTTAATAATGTATTTAATTTATTTTTAATAATTTTATATTTGAATTTTAACTATTATTTAACTATATTATTTTAACTATATTTAACAATTTTTCTTTCTTTTTTTTAATTAGAAATTCTGATAGTTCTGTAAGAATATTATGTAATAAAAAGTATTTTCCAATATGTTTTTCTGCTGCCGCTTTACCTCGCCGTCAGACAGCTCTTTCATCTTCAAAGCCACCAGACTCCATTCCCCAAAAACAGTAATTTTAGCCACCTAAAACAAATCAATATCAGTGTAAGTGTACTCTATATTTAGGATATTTTCACCGCTTTACCTCGCCGTCAGAAACCCCTTTCTGACGGGGAACTGAAGCCGTTATATCGCTCTCTTCAAAGCCACCAGACTCCATTCACAAAAACAGTAATTTTACCTCTCAGATCGCAGGAGTTGTTGGTTTACCGCTGCCTCGATCAGTTAGTTTGTTTGTGTTATTGTGTGACTTTGATGAATCCGAACTAACCCTTTAAGGGTGCTACATCTATATATATATATATATATATATAGATGTACAAATAAAAATAGTAATACCAGACTATACAAATACTCTGGTACAAGTAAAAGTCCTGCATATTACAGCTATAACTGAGTCCTAAAAAACATTTTTATGTTGCTGCAGTAAAGATATTATTTTGTTTGAAATTTTAATCAACTTTTGTTTAGAAGATTTACGAAAAAATATATTGGAAAATACTTTTTGTTATATAATATTCTTACAGAATTTTTAATTAAAAAAAATAAAGAAAAATAGTTAAATATAGTTAAAATAATATAGTTAAATAATAGTTAAAATTTAAATATAAAATTATTAAAAATAAATTAAATATATTATTAAATTATTAAAATAACTAAAATTATTGTATCATTAAATAAAATAAATATAAAAAATATTTAAAATATAATTGATTTTTAATTACAAAAACTACATTCAGTCTTTTGCATGCTTTATTATTATTATTTTTTTTATTCTTGCAGTTTCTGGTTAAAGATGTAAATCTGCTGAAGCATTATCTCAGTTTTCTATCAATGATACCAGTAAAATAAAAATACAGGCCAAGTTTAGGCCACATTTCTGATTTATTATTCATTATTATAATGTGTTATTTGCTAAACAGCGTTCCCTTTGTTTGTCTGGTTGAAGACAAAGTCATGTCTGAAACTGAACACCTTTGCTCAGGACCTTTAGCTGACATTTTTAACTGTGAATCTCTGACAAGACATTCTGTATTTGTCAACCATAACGATATGTTTTTAAGGTTAATCCACTTAAGTTGATTCATGTCACAGAAATATGATTTGTTCCTCACTAAAATGCCAATAAATCCTCGTTGCCGTCCTTCCAGGTCTGCGTAAAGTGATGGTTCGAGCCCACCGGCAGGCGTGGTGCTGGCAGGACGAGTGGTACGGCCTGACCATCGAGGACATCAGGACGCTGGAGCTGGAGACGCAGCTGGCTTTAGCCAAGAAGATGGCCCAGTTCAGCCTCAGCGAAGAGGGGGGAACGGAGACCAACGGCTCCTCCGTCAGCCAGGACCAGGAGCAGGGAGCCGAGACCGCCGGATCGGCTGCGGAGGCAGAAGGAGGCGGAGGAGGGAAGCTGGGAGATTCTCTGGAGACACGAGGGGAGCTCACCAAGCAGTGGTCAACGTCCTCTAGATCCTCCAACAGGTCGTCCAAGAGAGGCGGTGAGGACCACTTCTATTTGATATGGCTTTTGGAAAACCTCTCGTCATTTCTATAAGATTAAAGGGATAGTTTGGACGTTTTGAAGTGTGGTTGTATGAGGTACTTCTCCATAGTCGGTGTATTGCCTACAGTAGATGGAGTTTGGAGAAACAGACAGGAGCAAAGTAATGTACTGCTGTGGACGGGGGCAGCAGCAAAACGGATTTTAGACACCTAAAATAATCAATATCAGTTTAAAGGGACTATTTGTAACTTTCAGAAATGCTTGTTAACAGCGACACCTGTGGCCGTGAAGTCAACGAAAGTCAGCGTCCTGTTGCTCGAGCTTGCTCGCTCTAAATACACATGAACGAGCATCGCTCAACACAGTGAGGCGACTCAAGTCAGCTAAAAGCACAATATCACTCTATATTTCAGCTGCTTGGCAGTAATGTTAGCTGACCAGACGAAGGTCTCTCCATGAATCAATGCTGATCCTAGTGTTGGCTTTTCCTGCCTCAGCCTCCGGGGCTGAAGCAGGAAGAAAGAGAAACGTTATCGTCTCCCGAGCGCGCCCGCAGGGAGACACCGGAGTTTTAGTCGGAGACGATAACGTTTCTCTCTGCGGAGCCCCATCACTTCACAAGACACGGGAAACCTCTGTTGGTCTGGAGGAGCTGCAGCAGTTATTTCTGCACAAACGTCCACTGTACATTCAGAGGTGGAGCGAGACAGCGAGAACGGCCACAGGTGTCGCTGTTAACAAGACATTCTGAAAGTTACAAATAGTCCCTTTAACCTGTCGTTTACCTGTATCCATCTCAACAAATGCCCACGCAGGCAGCCTGCGTTTCAGTTCGCTTGGAAACGGTCCGATTCCACCTCTCACAAATGGTTTTGGTCCACTCCAGAGTAAAATTACTGTGTTCACAACTGCCCAAACAAACCGTACCAGAGATCGATCAAAGCTGACTAAATGCTGGCTTGTGAAAGCGCCCTTAAAGGGTTAGTTCGGATTCATCAAAGTCACACAATAACACAAACAAACTAACAGATTGAGGCAGAGGTAGACCGGCAACTCCTGCGTTCTGAGAGGTAAAATGACTGTTTTTGTGAATGGAGTCTGGTGGCTTTGAAGAGAGCATAGATAACGGCTTCAGTTCCCCGTCAGAAAGGGCTGTCTGACAAGATAAATTGTGTTGTGTGTGTTTCCAGGGAGTCCATCTCACCAGAGCATTTCAGAGTGGAGGATGCAGAGCATCGCCCGCGACTCAGAGGACAGCACAGACGACGAGTTCTTCGATGCTCACGGTAAAACCATCACTTTCTGCATGACTGTCTTTATTCTGTATTTTAAACACGCACTGTTTGTGTTCCTCCTGCTTCGTTCTGGCTTTACAGCTTTAGATAATTTACTTGTATCGTATCTCTCAGCGTGGCTCTCTGGGCTGATAAATGTTATCTGTGGAGCAGCTCAAGGTTTCCTTCATACTCCTGTTGTGTTTGCTTTATGTTCTCATTCAGCCTCGTAGTTCAAGAGCATTTCTTTTTATAAATGAAGCATTACATAGTGAACGTATCAGATCGTCAGATTTATAGAGGAGGTTGTTATTTTAGATTCACTAAATTAAACCAACAGTAAATGGTATTGCTTTTGAAAATAGCTGCTAGAAAGAAAGTCACTTTATCTATAAAGCAGATAACAAACAACATATGCCATGGAATGGATATGACCTTTGAGACAGGACAGTTTAAATTGATTCTGGTCTGTGTTATGAGACTGTTCTGACCTGGAGATCTTACATTATTTGTATTATGTGTTAATCTTGCAGAGGACTTTTCTGACAACGAGGAGATGTTTAACAAGGAGATCACCAAGTGGAGCTCCAACGATCTGATGGACAAGATAGAAACAACAGAGGTGGATGAAGCACAAGGTAGGTGACTCTTATGGACACATCAGATCCTGCACTGAGAAATAAAACCTTACATTTATTAGGGCCCGAGCACCGACAACGTCGGGCCAGCGAAAGCCCTATTGAAACTGTAGAAATTCTTCTTCTTTTTCTTAAAATGAATCGCCTTTTTGACGACCTTAATATGCTCAAACTTGGCACACTTATCCGATGCGGTGAAAGATTTGATATTTTAAGGGTGTCGGGCTCGGGTGTTTTAAAATGGCTCGCTAGCGCCCCCCAGAAAGTTGGAAGAATTGAGCCCCTCGCTCCGGTTTTACCTACATGTATGAAATTTGGCAGACAGATGTAACATGTGGAGACGCACAAAAAAGCCTCTTGGAGGTATGCCCAAAACTCAAAAGAAAGTCAGCCATTTTCAATTTAATGTGCGATTTTCGCCCATTTTTAGCGTTTTATAGGGCGCGTACTTCAACGAACTCCTCCTACAGATTTAATCAGATCGACTTGAAATTTGGTCAGGACCATCTTAAGACCTTGAGGATGAAAAGTTAATAAAATGGTGAGTTTTCACTGAACGACCTGACCGTGGCGTGGCAGCCATTTCGAGACGTTCGCCACGAAACAGGAAGTTGTTGTAACTTCAGCATACTTTGTCAAATCTGCTTCAAATTTCTCAGGCATGATGGTGGTCCAGGCCTGAGGTCATTTTCATTTCAATATAGATTCATAGCCCCGCCCCAAGACGTTAGCCACGCCCCCTTTCATAACTCGTGAACCGTTTGTCGTAGAGTCTTGTGGCAGGCGTCATTGCGCTCATAGGAGTTCCGGTTTCATTGCGCCTGGCCGCGCCAATCGGCGTCCCACTAGTACCCCCGGCGCGCGGGAAGGTGCGAGGTCCCGTTCATCGCTGCTTGCAGCTTTAATTATAGTTTAAGTCTTCTTTTGTTTGAATGAATTCATGTTTTCACAGAAACGTTGTATCAGGAGTCGGGCGGGGAGTACGCCGCGATGAGTAATGAGGAGAGGCAGATGGAGGTACAGTTTCTTCACTTTTCTCTAATTTCATTCATGTCTCTCTCTCACACACTAACACCCTTAATTAAATAGCTTGTAGATAACACTCCTCCTCCTAAATTAGCTCTCAGTCATCCTGCCAGTGTAGTGAAATCAGGATCCACTCTCAACCGCGGTTTAATTTCACCGGAGGTAAAAGATTAAGGGCCCAGTGCACCATTAAAACGGGACCCCGAGGCTTTCACAGGTCACACTCTGTGAGTTTGTGTACAAGCGGTGTGTTCTCGCTCTTTGTATCCAACGCCGAGGCTCAAAAAGGCAACGACGTCCACCCATCAGGAAACTGAATGTGAGTCTCAGTCCTGTAGCCAGTAGAGCGTGAAAGGCTGTTGTAGTAGTAAGCATTAGACATGTTAGGAATAGAGCACATTATAGGACATGTAAGAGAATATTAGATTAGATTAAATCCAGCGTAGAATATAATACAGACTGTTTCTTTGCTCTCATTTCTCCCTGTTTTCCTGTAATCTGCTCACTCCGTCGTCCCATTAACCCTGTTTCCTGTTTCCTTCCTGTCTGTCTTCTGTCCTCTTAACCTGCAGGATTGTTCGTCCCAGCAGTGTCTCCAGCCCGCCAAAACTCACGTCCTCGTTCTGGTCCTGCACGGAGGCAACATCCTGGACACTGGCTCTGGTAACACTGCAGCCGAATCCTGCAACATTATTATTATGAAAATCACACAATTCTAACTCTGCGAGTAATTAAAGCGACTGTAATCAATATTTTTATAATAACGAAATAAACAAAAGGCTGTGTAACGTGACTTACAGAGAATTATTAGCATCTCTACAGAGCGTTTTAGCATCTTTTAGATCATTGTTTTGGTTTTGGGGCCACAACTTTACTGTTTGGTTCACTCTCACAGATTTCATTGTGTTGTTTCCAGCAGCAGGCGTCTGTTTTAAAGGTCCCATATTATAAAAAAGTGAGATTTTCATGTTTTTTTTTATTATAAAGCAGGCTTAAGTCCTATATAAATACTGTGAAAGTATCGAAACACTCAATCCACAGGGAAACACACACAGCCCATATTCAGAAACTCTGCATTTTAAACAAGCTGTCAGGATTTCTGCCCATTTGTGATGTCACGAATATACAATATTTAGACCCTTGACACAGATTTAAATGTAAACATTCTAAATGTGTCCCAGTTTATTCCTGGTTGCAGTGTAATGTGAATGACATCAGCTGACAGGAAGTACACATGGACCCAAGCTGTTGCCTAGCGATGCAATTCTGTTGCAATTCCGTCAAAATGCGCTAAAACGGAGCGTTTCAGACAGAGAGGGTGAATACAGGCATATTCAGGCAGACAGAATGAGGAAAGTAAAGGGTATTTTGAACATTACAGCATGTAAACATGTTCTAGTAGAAACATGAAATACAAGTATGAACCTGAAAATGAGCATGATATGGGACCTTTAAGAGAAAAAGCTCAGTGCAGAGCAACAGACAGACACAGTTAGAGACCAGCTGGTAAACGTAGTGGAACATTCAGCAGCTAAAGAGACAGATATTTCCATCAGGAGTTGTTGGAGACCAAAAACAGAGCTACAAGGTGTCACAAGATAAATCTGAGGATGTGCAAAACAAATTACAGGATAGAAAACAATTTAGAAAACAAACATTTCTGTTGCAAAAATTTAGACTTTCTTTGCTTAAGATAGTTTTAACCCTTCAGACCTCTTGAAGGGATAGTTTGGTTGTTTTGAAGTGTGGTTGTATGAGGTACTTCTCCATCAATATCAGTGTATTACCTACAGTAGATGGAGTTTGGAGAAACAGACAGGAGTACTAGCACAGGAGCAAAGCAATGTACACTAACTAAACAACCAAACTATCCCTTTTAAAATTCTTCACATGAAACAATGTAAGAAAGAAAATGTACTTGTTCACTAATGCAACTTGTTGTTGTTTGTCTGCAGGTGAACAGAGCAGCAAGCAGGCCGACGTGAACACGCTGAGTGGAGCTTTTAAGACGGTGATGGGGGTCCATTACCCGGCAGCGTTGGGCCGCATCGCCATCCGGATGGTCCCGTGTCCCGCCGTGTGTGTCGACGCATTCTCGCTAGTCTCCAAGTGAGTCATTACTCTTTAGTATTCAACGTAACCTGCTGTAATGCAAATGTTAAACACACATACGGAGAGATAACAACGTGTCCTCCCTTGCTCTGCAGCCTCAGCCCCTACAGCTACGACGAGGGCTGCCTGTCCAGCAGTCAGGATCACATCCCGCTGGCTGCTCTGCCTCTCCTGGCTACCGCTGCACCACAGTACCAAGACGCCGTAGCAGCCGTCATCTTACGAGCCAATCAGGTGTATAGCGACTTCGTGAAGTCTCTGGAGGGGGCGTCTTTTAGTGGCCAGGTCAGTGTGTTTCCTCCTCAGCAGCTTTGTGATTCACGTACAGATGATTCATGTGTATTCATGTGCTTTCATGCAGGTGTGTGTTATTGGGGACTGTGTCGGAGGCATCCTGGGGTTTGATGCTCTGTGCAGCAGCTCGGTGACGGTGTCAGAGAGCCAAAACAGCAGCAGACGGGGCAGTGCCATCAGTGTTCAGGTAACAACCTCAACTTATTAGCAGTATTTCCATCCCTAGAGCCATGCTGCTGGTGTGTCTAAAAACTTAAAGGTCCCATATTATGCTCCTTTTCAGGTTCATACTTGTATTTTGTGTTTCTATTAGAACATGTTTACGTGCTGTAATGTTCAAAATACCCTTTATTTTCGTCATACTGTCAGCCTGCATATGCCTGTATTTACCCTCTCTGTCTGAAACGCTCCGTTTTAGCGCATTTTGACGGAATTGCAACAGAATTGCGTTGCTAGGCAACAGCTTGGGTCCATGTGTACTTCCTGTCAGCTGATGACATTCACATACACTGCAACCAGGAATAAACTGGGACACATTTAGAATGTTTATGTTTAAAACTGTGTCAAGGGTCTAAATATTGTATATTCATGACATCACCAATGGGCAGAAATCCTGACAGCTTGTTTCAAATGCAGAATTTCTGAATACGGGCTGTGTGTATTTCCCTGTGGATTGAGTGTTTCGATACTTTCACAGTATTTATATAGGACTTAAGCCTGCTTTATAATAAAAAAAACATGAAAATCTCACTTTTTTATAATATGGGACCTTTAATACTGTAGAAATCTTTTAACCACTTCATTCAACAATGTCCTTTTTGTTCTCTCCGTCTCCGTCTTCGTCTCCGTCTCTCAGGACACAGACCTCCTCTCTCCAGGTATCATCATAAACAGTGTCTCTCCGTCCCTCGAGGGAAGCCGCCATCTCAGCCGCAGCAACATCGACATCCCTCGCTGCTCGGGGCCCGACGACCCCAAGAGACAACTTCCACGCAAGCGCAGCGACTCGTCCACGTACGAGCTGGACACCATCAAACACCACCAGGCTTTCCTGTCCAGGTGAGACGTCACTAACTCTCCTCTCAGATTTTAGTTTGACAAAAATGTAGTTTTAGTCCAATTTGTTTTTTGTTAGTCAACAAAAGCTAAAGACATTTTAGTTGAGTTTTCTATTTCAATCAATCAGTCAATTAATTTTATTTATCACATATAATCATATAATGCAAGTTCATTCTATTTGTGCATTAAAAAGAGTTTAAATAGGAATATTTATACATCTTTGTTGTGTACAGTTACCATGGATACAGCTACCTTAAATTACTTTTTATTTCCTTTTAATCAAATTTTTGTCATAAAAAAACTCAGATATTACAGATATTTTTCATTAACAACATTAACTCTGATTGTTTTCAGTCTTCACTCCAGCGTGCTCCACGGCGAGCCCGGGTCGCGGCGCTCCAGCAGCAGCACGATGCTGGAAGGAGGCTCTCTGGGAAAGTTTGACTTCGAGGTGACGGACTTCTTCATGTTCGGCTCTCCTCTGGGGCTGGTGCTCGCGCTGAGGAAGACCGTGGTGCCCTCGTTAGATGGTGAGGAAGCTTTTCTCCTTTTGGGTTTAAAAACAGAAAAGTTCTCTTCTAGTAATGTTCCTTTTTCCAGATGAGCAGGAAGTGGTTATTTGTAGCTTCTGATGTTTGTGTTCTGCGTGAGATTCTCGTCTCCAGCAGCTGGAAAGCAGGTGTCAGGGGTCAGAGGTCATGTTTCTGATCTCAAAGGCTGAAAACTCTATTGTGTGTCCTTTGGGGTTTAGAGAGAGAGAGGTCACTGACCTGCAGCTGTTGGGTTAACGTCTGGACTAATTTCCATGTAGATATGATTATAGTGTTTTTTTGTTTCTTAGTTTTCTCACGGTTTTGATTTATTGAGGTTTATTTTGGTCCATAAATAATCACGCAACAGAAAGACAATTACAAAAGAAGGCTGAAGCTGCAGCTTATTACGGCTGCTCTTCTTACAATACATACTGTAGTTTGTTTGGCATCAAAAGTCACAGGCCAACCCTGTCTCCGACAAAATGACGTTCCCTTACAACTAAACTGCATCCTCGATTACGTTTCAAGGGAAACGTATTTTCTCCCTGATTATGGTCGCTGTTTTAAACAGTTTTAAACAGTTTTAAACATGTGGTTAATGTTGTAAATGGAAACAAAGCATAAAACGCAACAAAAGTACTTGGTTAGGTTTAGTAAAAAACATCATGGTTTGGGTTTTGACTTTTAATTTCACATGGGACAAGAACAGCTGCCTCCTGGAGGAAGGTCCTGTGTTTGTTTGACCCATCCATCTCAAGTAGTAGACTTTTTTGCTTATTATAATCGTTATTATAACACGTAAGTTTCAATAACAACATTATTTCACGTAACTTTCATTAACGGTTGCTCGATATACTGCATCACCTGCTCTATGTGACACTCGTTGCACTACGTCACTTGCTGCGGCCTTCCGTGGACTTCACCTGATACGTCATAGACAAACGTAATCCACGACAGAATATGTTTCCCTCCAAACGTAATTAAGAATGCATTTTAGTTGTATGAAACGTAATTTTTAGGGCTTAGACGGGGCTGCACTGTCAAATAGTAATATTTTTACCATAAGTTGTGATTTTACAGGGATTATAGCTGGAACTTATTATTTCTTAGTGAGCTTTAGAGGTGCTGGTTTGCAGATTTTTGAACCTTTTGGACAAAGCCAGGCTAGCTGTTTCCACCTGTTTCCAGTCTTTATGCTAAGCTAAGATAATCATCTGCTGGTTATAGCTCCATATTTACAGTACAGACATGAGAGTGGTATTGATCTTCTCATCTAACGATCAGGAAGAAAGCAGAACAAGTCAAAACTATTCATTTAAATACCGACTCCATCAGAAGCTGAGAATCTTGTTTTTGGTGACCTCCAGTGGTTTCATTTCTCACCTGGCTGCAGGGATGTGGAGATGTACTCCAGGGTGGGTCACTACAATGTGACATCACTGCTGTGTGTGGTTACAGGTGCAACCAGACTTAAATAAAAGAGGGTTAGTCAACTCTTGACAACTAGTTTCATGTATCATCCCACAGTTTTCTCTTTTTAAACCTCTTCTTAACTCTGGTTGTGTTTCGTCCCCGTCTCCAGTGGCGAATCTGCGTCCGGCCTGTCAGCAGGTTTACAACCTGTTTCATCCAGCCGACCCGTCGGCCTCCCGCCTCGAGCCTCTCCTGGACAAGCGGTTTTACCTGCTGCCTCCCTTCAGCGTCCCTCGCTACCAGCGCTTTCCTCTGGGCGACGGACACTCGGCTCTGTTGGGTGAGTCCACACAAACAGACATACATGAAATCATTTCACTGCACTACTATACTGCATGTAGATGAGTCTTTTGTATCTTCTTCCCTTCATCTGACTCCCTAGTTGAGACGGTGCAGAGTAACCCTCAGCTTCTGATGGACGCCGTTGGTGCCGTTTCCCACCGATGTCTGGACAGCACCGTCAACGAGACCTCCATCCCCGTACCCGTCCTCAACTGGCAGCTCCACACAGACAGTGAGTATCTCTATCTGCTCTTTTCATCTCATGTTTCTTTTTCTGCTGACGTATTTAAAGGGAAATTATAGTTTATTACAACCTTATTTACATAGTTTTGACCATCATTTCTATCAGCTATAACACTGTACTTACAAACTTAAAGGAATAGTTGGGGGAATTAGTGCAATGTCACCCTGACAGCAAGACTCTTGACAACATAACACCACTCTAACCACAGTTTTATGATAGACTAGCATCGCCCCTTTCGCTTTTTATTATCTATTTGAGCTACTATTTATTTGTTTGACATTGTTTTTTCACCATAAGCACCAAACGGAGGATGCTCGCCTTCATACTTTATATGAATGAGCTCGTCACCGCTCAATCTGACAGCCGTAGAGCAAAGAGGACGATCCGTCGGAGACAAAACGTATGGTGATAAAAAACACTACCCAGCAACGTTCAGCGTCCGCCTGGCCGATCTGCTCCCACAAATGGGCTTTTCGTCTTTGTTATGGTAGTGTCTGTCTGACAGCTGAAGCTTAGGATAGACAGACAACGGCAGAACAAGCTTCTCCTCCATTTTCTACGGTGACGTCACCAGCACTTTTTTAAAAAGTTCAGAAATTAGAAACTAGAAGTGCTCGAAGCGGCCACAAAAAAACTAAATTGTCACGTTAGCCAAACTTTAGGAAGATAAAACAAAAGTAAATTATTACCAAATCAGTCCTTTTAGACTTCCAGTTTTCACTTTGTGGTTCAGCTGATGATTGACCTCACGTGCATTTGTGCAAACTCAATTCTCCTGTGCAACAAAGGATTATTAGCGACATTGCAGCTGCACTTACTTTCGGTTTTATCTCCAAGTTAACTATTGTCTTGTTTACAACTCGGTCGTCTTTCTCGCCTCGTCAGACTTTGTTGCAGCGTCTGTCGAGTTCCCTCATCTCAGCAGTTACTTTGCTGACTCGCAGCTCCGTTAACTGCTCTCATAAAAAGTTTTACTTTATTAAACTAATAAAGTGGCTGCTCGTCAGATAGAGACGACTCATACAGACTCAGGTGTGTGTCTTTATGATATGATAGTTCTGGACTCAGCAGCTGGACAAGAAAGATGTGTGTGTGTTTTTATAGCCAAAAGAAATGATGACAAAGCTACAGAAATAATATTTTATTACTGAAATATTTCTGCAGAGAATATGAATATGACTCGTCTCTTTTGTCTCTGCAGCGGATTCTCTTCACTCACATATTTTTGTGGACGGCCAGTTCCCATCGTCCACGTCACCGGGCGTCCCTCACCTTCGCTACAACCGCCGGGCCAGCGAGGCCAGCATCGCCAGCCAGGTGTCAGGCATAGCCGACTCTTACACCGTCTCCAACATCGCCACCAGTGAGTTGACCTCTGACCTCCAGTGTGTGACCCACAAGTTGACAGTTCAAATGTTGACGTTCTTCATTTCCTCCCTCCAAACGTCCCCTCAGCACTCAAACGTGAACTCAGCCAGGCTAAAAGGCCCGGCCTGCTGTCCCAGCTGGCTCTCCCCTACAATAGGTTTTCCCCACGCCGACCATCCTCGCGGTCACGAAAGACCCGCCAGGTGTTCCCGAAACCCAACGGCGTGGAGTCTGAGCAGAGCTTGGACGTTAGCTCTGACGTGACCTCTGACGTGACCTCTGACGCGATCTCTGATGTGACCTCTGACTTCCCCGATGTCACGTCTTACATCACAGACATCAGCTCGGCCCCCCCGTCACCCGGGGTGCTGAGGAACATAGAGAAAGGTACCCTGGGAGCTGTAGTAAGAGGACACGAGGGAAGGATGCTAGGATCCATCCTCGTTCCCTGTGTGCTTTCCTTCCTCCGCTGGCATCTTCCTCTCTCAGATAGTCTTCCTCAGTAGTCCTGTTTCCAAAAATGACAAACAAGCTCAGTTTCATGAGAACCACCAGAAATAAACGGTGAGAAGGTTCTCACCGAGTCTGAGCTGTTGTTTTCTTGCAAGTGTGCGTTTCAAAACCTCTTTACAACTCTTCACTCTGCGTTTTTAGTCATAGACTGCATATAAAGATGGACGACGCGTTTCCACCTCCTCAAACTGTACAAAAGTGACGTCTCAACCCCTTTTTATAGCATCAAATAACTAATTAAAACCAAACTGATCAGAAAAATGAACACTTGAACAAACATCAGCGTGATAAGAACTACCTAAAATGACAGAAACCATCTTTGGGAAGAATGTATTTGACGTGTACTTTGACTCTTTAGTTTGGCCAATGTCCCATCCGCTAACATGGAGGGGGCGTGCTTTACGGCCTATACTGCAGCCAGCCACCAGGGGGCGATACAGATGTTTTGGCTTCACTTTTGGGGAGCTGTCATGTCGTCCATCTTATATACAGTCTGGTTTTTATTCATAGTTTGGAGCCTTCTAGTGCAACCCTTTACTTCTTCTAACCTCCTCCAGTTGATGATAACCCTCCACTGTTCACCTCTGGATGAGCAGGATGTAGATCTGCAGTGGAAACCACAAACAAACATCAAGATGCGCTGATTCCTGAACTCACTATGTCTCTCTCTGTTCCCTCCCGGCTGCAGTTGCCTCTCGGTGGTGGGGCAGTAAGAGGATGGACTACGCCCTGTACTGCCCCGACGCCCTGACGGCGTTTCCCACCGTGGCTCTGCCTCATCTCTTCCACGCCTCCTACTGGGAGTCTACCGACGTCGTCTCCTTCCTACTCAGACAGGTTCGCACAGTCTTTCTGTTAATAATCATAATTTTATCTTTAAATTGAAAGTGTATTTTTTACGATTGGATGGATTGCAGTGACATTTAGTTCAGACGTTAACGATCTCCAGATGATGAATCCTACTGACTTTGGTGATCCTCTGACTTTTCCTCTAGCGCCACCAGCAGGTTGACATTTTTTTTTTTTATGACATATCTCAGTGCTATAAAATGTGTAAATCGAGGGGCTATACATCCTGATCTGCAGCGACAGCTTAGTGCAAATAACAAAGCCATAAATCTCATTCAGTGAAATGATGCTGCAGAAATTGCTGTCATGAAGCAGAATATACAGATGAAGATGCAGAGGATGTGCCTGTTTTAGCACCAAATTAAAAAAACTTTAAATTAATTACTTTGCAGTGACAGACTGTTGCTGTAGCATCATATCAGCTGTGGCTGAACTGAGGAGATCAGAAGCTGTATGAAGATCAGGATGACTGTGAAACTGAATCACCACCACCAGAGTATGAAACAAGGATGGACTAAAAAGCTTCTATGCTTTTTATTTAAAATGAATTTATCTTCCCCAGGTGATGAGACATGAGAACTCCAGTATTTTGGAGCTGGATGGTAAAGAAGTGTCTGAATTCACTCCGTCCAAACCTCGAGAAAAGTGGCTCCGCAAGAGGACTCATGTTAAAATCAGGGTAAGACATTACATTTCCTACAGAAACTTTTTATTTTTAATTTAGATGTAATGCAATGCAAATATGGATGAATCACCACACTTAACCGGTTACATTATTAGAAATTATTACATTCAGTGATAGAGATCTGAATTCAAGCGGTTTCCAAAGTCAACAATGAATCTTTTAACTCAATAAATAATGTTGTAATTCCATCTTTACTACAAAGACAGAGCTTTTTTACTGCATTATCTTCGATTGATGATCAATTCTAGCGTCTTTTTAGGAGATTCATCTGCAAATAAAAACAGATTTTAATTAATTTTTTAAGTAAATGATCTCAATGCTTCTGCAAAATACTCCAAACAGGAGGATAGGGAATACAAATCAGGAGCTTAATTAACATTTTGATCAATTAGAGCTTCTCTCATCTGGATTTTGGCAGCTAAATAAGTGGGAAAACTCTACTTAGCGAGATTTTAGAGAATGAATCAAATGGAAACTGTAAAAGACATCTTTAAACTAATCACAGTAAAAGTTACACAACAGCTGAAACAAGGACAGTATTGTGATTTCCTGTTTCCTCCTCTGTGTGTCAGAACGTGACAGCCAACCACCGAGTGAACGACGCCGTATTCACAGAGGACGGCGCCCAGATGGTGATGGGACGTTTCATGTACGGCCCTCTGGACATGGTCACCCTCACTGGAGAGAAGGTACCGGACCGCTGTTCAGCTGTGACCGACCAAAAAAAGACGAGTTATGTAATGGTGTCAGTGACATCTGTGTCATTGAGGTTCCGACAGTGTTGAACATATCAGTGCGTGTTGTTTCCTGCAGATTGACATCCACATCATGACCCAGCCTCCCTCTGGAGAGTGGGTGTACTTCAACACGGAGCTCACCAACAGCAGCGGACGCGTCTCTTATGTCATCCCTGAGAGCAAAAAGCTGGGCATCGGGGTGTATCCCGTCAAAATGGTGGTCAGGTGGGTTAAGTTACTGTTATTTCATGTAAAAAATAAACCTGTACATCTCCTCCTTTCACAATAACCTCCATGTTTCTGTCTCTCAGGGGTGACCATACAGTTGCAGACAGCTATCTCTCTATCGTACCACGAGGAACCGAGTTCGTCGTGTTCAGTATTGACGGGTCGTTTGCTGCCAGTGTGTCTATAATGGGCAGCGACCCAAAGGTTCGAGCTGGAGCTGTGGATGTGGTGAGGTGAGGATCAGAAACGTTTATTCTGCAATAATATACGTAGAGATACACACAGGTTTTCTGTTTGTGTGATCACATTTGTGCTATGTGGAGAATAATACAACTGCAATTCATTGTGCATCTTGTATAATGATTAGGGTTGCAACTAACGATTATTTTCATTATCAAATAATCTCCTAATTATTTTCAAAGTCCAAGGTGATGTCTATATACAGTATGTCTTGTTTTGTCAGTCCAAAACCCTAAAAGATATTCAGTTTAATATGATATAAAACAGAGAAAAGCAGGATTAACAGCATTTTCTGCCATTTTTGCATGAAAAATTACTTTAACGATTAATTTATTATCAAAATAGTTGGCAATTATTTTTCTGTCGATCGAGTAATCATTGCAGCTGTAATAATGACAATAAAGCTAAACCTTGAACCTGGAAAATAAGAAGCTCCCAGTTTAATTTCAAGCCACCATATGCATCATTTTAATGTGTTTATTGCATCTTTCAAAATCTTCTGCTGCTGCAAATCTTTATTTTTTTAGCAAAATGAAACAATGCCAGTTAACTTGGGTTGCCTTAAAGCTGCTCTAACCAATGTTTTTTTATGAATAATGTTTTAAATGACCATGTATAATGTAAGAGGTGTCACTCATAGTGATGATTTATCACCAACTCTGCAGCTTTATAGCAACTTCCAGCTCATTTTACTGTTCTGGTTTTAATAGCGGCGTTTTTAGCAGCAGCAGGCCGCTGTTTTTATTGAAAACCACTGTACACTACCTGCTCATCAGCAAACAGCAGACAGACACAGTTAGAGACCATCTGGTGAACATAGTGGAGCAATTAGCAGCTAAAGAGACAGATATTTCCCCTCACCTGAACTACCGCTGAACTCCATTGATGTCATTGTTTTTTGCAGATACTGGCAGGACTTGGGCTACTTGATCGTGTACGTAACGGGTCGTCCTGACATGCAGAAGCAGCGCGTGGTGGCCTGGCTCTCTCAGCATAACTTCCCTCACGGCATCGTCTCCTTCTGCGACGGGCTGGTTCACGACCCGCTCCGACACAAGGCCAACTTCCTCAAATGCCTCATCAACGAGGTGAGTCGGAACGCCGTGAGTCTGAGAGCAACATTATTATAAAATCCCTGACGTCTCTAACAGCCGACCTCCCTCTTTGATCAGGCCTACATGAGGATCTTCGCCGCCTACGGCTCCACCAAGGACATCTCTGTGTACTCGTCTATCGGCCTGCCTCCGTCACACATCTACATCGTGGGACGGCCCACCAAGAAGATGCAGCACCAGTGTCAGGTACGGAATAAATCCTGATTTATTTATAACACCCCATCAGACAGTTAAAGCACAGTAGTGTTGGTCTGTGTCCTACCTAATCCTACCGTGTTTGAGCTCAGTTACTGTCGGGGTTTTCTAGCCGGCCACACAGGTTAGTAAACCAAATCTGATTGGCTTTCTGTCTCTTCCAGTTCATCCCGGACGGCTACGCCTCCCACCTGTCCCAGCTGGAGTACAACCAGAGGTCTCGCCCCGCCAAGTCCGCCAGCACCCGCATGGTCCTCCGCAAGGGCAGCTTCGGTCTGGGTGCCACCGGAGGAGAGTTCCTCCGCAAGCGCAACCACATCTTCCGCACCATCTCTCAGCAGCCCGGAGCGCCGGGGTCGGCCTCCCCCAGCCAGCCGGGCCGGACCGAGCGAACCCAGAGCCAGTGCGAGGTGGAACGGGACCGAGTGGTCGGGGCGGCGACCCAGAGGAGCATGAGCATAGCAGCGGGGTGCTGGGGCCGCAGCGGGAGCACCAAGGAGGGCAGCGGAGGGTTACTCGGCCCGAAATAAGGCTCAGGGTGGAGCTGTGGCGCTAAAGGACCCGGTCGGAGCCACCATGATCTCTGGATGAAACGGAGGGTTTGTATTTTAGAAGTTAAAGGGACAGCTGAGGGTTGATGATGGAAGGATCTGTCCAGGAGGAGTGGACTAATCAGGCCACGTGGGATCCAGCGAACAAAAGACAATTCTGTAGCATGACTCTTTTACAGTAACACTTTTATAGGATACATCATTAACTAATAAAAACAACAACAAGGAAGGATTAAATGAAATATTGTAAGCCTTAAACTAATCTCGTATAACGGGACCCCCACCTCCCCGTCCAAGCATTCACTCTCTCATGAGCTCAGGACAAACTGCAGAGCCAGACTCATCTTCAAACAGTCGAGCACGGGTTCGAGGACAAGTTCACCGGCAGCCATGACAAAGAGCCGGTGACGTTCACTTCTGTTTCTGTCCCACTGTCAGCTGAGCAACAACAACTCTACCCAGAAATGACTGGCAATAAGTAAGTACAGAACACACAGTCAGCTCATCCAAATCACATGAAAGACAACTCACTTATCTCTTGTTGTGTCTCTCCATGCAGATAGTTTGAGGTTTGTTTGTCCAGGATTTTGATCTAGTACAGTATTCAGAGTAATGATGACAGGAAGGAGTCCTAAAACCTGGAAGTGAGTTAGCGTTTTAGCACTTCTGGTTCCCTCGTCTGGAAGTCAATGGGTTTTTAGTTAGATGCCTGAAATAAGATCTGTGGTTAACACAAGCTGAAGAGATTTTAATGTTTTGTTCTACGACATAAAATACGTCATATAGATACGTAAATGTTGTGAATTTTGAAGCTTTTACGTGTCTTTAAAAGGCGGTTTCTAACAAGTGGCTAAATGAGACTACTAAACGTCATCACGCTGACTCGTCGTTGGCTTTTTGTCGAGAAAGACCACTTACGGTGGGCGGATTGGGACGTGGATGGGTCAACCAAAACACAGGAGTTTCAAGTTGGAGACCCGTGTTCGAGACCGATGTTTTGTTTTGCGACGTTTGTCATGTGGATGTTAGCATTTAACTCAAGTACAGCCTCACAAGGCAGAATCTTAGTCTTATTTAGATGTGGATGCACCATAACTGCATTTAGGTGGACATATGAACGTAGTCTGTGGCGTCACCCATAGGTTTCTGAAGAGCCGTTGTGAAGCTCAAAGTGGGCGGCTCCAGCCGTCGCCATATTGGCATTGACGACAACGCCCAACTTTAAGCCTTAATATAATATAAAAGGGTGAGTTATATTGAAATTCACCACCCATACAGTGGTCATGAACGGGGATATTAGCTATAGAGACCAAAAACGTTTTTTGTACCAGGCTGTAAACATGTTTATTTCTGCTGTAAAGTCCTTTTAACATGGAGGTTTATGGGGATTGACTCACTTTTGGAGCTGCAAATTTTGGCACTTCAGCATTCAGCACCAGAGGTTGCCGCTTAGTGGAGACAGAAATCTTAGAAAGTTTTGCACAAAACTCAAACAGTCTGCGTGGCTCGATACCACCAGAGGTACGTGAGGAAATCTGTGTTTTTGTCGTTTGGGTGAACTGATCCTTTAAACACCTGAGAGCTGGATTTGACATCCTGAAATATATCGTCTCAGAGGTGAAAGTACTTCTTGTCTTCGTCACAGAACAACTTTGTTCCTCACTGATGTATTTAAATACATAATACTAGTTTCACCCCCCCCCTGTGTGTGTGTTTGAGAGACTCTGTAGTATTTTCCCGTTCAGTGTGGCCTCTGGGCCATTCAAGGCCTTAATATCCAACAACTCACTCCACAGATGGAACAGACAGCAGACAAACAGGGCATGCAGCATTAAAGCAACAACTGAAACTCTGTACAGTCCACAGCAACAATCCCTTTATATATTCATCTGCTTGCAATACCTCTGATCCACCTGTTGGTGGCGTTCTGTTCCCCACTTGTGCTGCTGCTGCTGCTGCTGGGACACACTCGGGTGGTGTTTCCCGGCGTTTTTCTCTTCTGGACGGGTGGAGGATGGACGTGGTGTTTCTGCTGAGGAGCCTGTTTCCTGTCAGGCTGGACTCCACGTAGCTTTCACTCACTGAGACCTGTAAATCTTTCAGTATTTTTACCAGACGGACTGAAGAATGGGAGAAGAAGTGATTCAGCATGAATGTTGAAAAGACCAGATTGAATCCTCATGAGAGCAAACATCACGTTGTTGCTTCTGTCTACTGAACTGTATATTTTCATACGAAGGGGACGCAGAAGAAGAAGAAGAAGCCACCTCACACCTCCAATCCAAAAACACAAACGTCGTGCACAGAATAGTTTCCAGTGCTGATGCCACCCTCACTCATTAAAGGATAGGTTCTCAAAATCTGTCTTAAAACAACAGTCAGGTGTCCGTATGAGCAGTGAAACAGTTGCTGCTTGCTGTAATTCATACTGGACATTAAAACATTTCCAATGTGCTTCCAATCTAAGTGATGGGGGATAAAATCCACCTTGTTCTGTGCAAAAACATATTCAAAACTTTAAGCTAATATGAAGGATCAGCAGTCTGAGTTAGTCAACTCAAGACTAGGGCTGTCAATCGATTAAAATATGTTATCGTGATTAATAGCAAATTAATCACACATTATTTATCTGTTCAAAATGTACCTTAAAGGGAGATTTGTCAAGTATTTAATACTCTTATCAACATGGGAGTAGACAAATATGCTGCTTTATGCAAATGTATGTATATAGTTATTATTGGAAATCAACTAACAACACAAAACAATGACAGATATTGTCCAGAAACCCTCACAGGTACTGCATTTAGCATAAAACAATATGCTGAAATCATAACATGTCAAACTGCAGCGCAACAGGCAACAACAGCTGTCAGTGTGTCAGTGTGCTGACTTGACTATGACTTGCCCCAAACTGCATGTGATTATCATAAAGTGGGCATGTCTGTAAAGGGGAGACTCGTGGGTACCCATAGAACCCATTTACATTCACTGATCTGGAGGTCAGAGGTCAAGGGACCCCTTTGAAAATGGCAATGCCAGTTTTTCCCCGCCAAAATGTATTGGAATTTTGGAGCATTATTTAGCCTCCTAACCATAACATGGTTGGTACCAATGGATTCTTTAGGTTTTCTAGTTTCATATGTTACCAGTATCTTCACTCTAGCTTTAAAACTGAGCTCACTACAACCTAAAGATCGCAAGTTGTGTTAATGTGTTAAAGAAATTAGTGGCGAATTTGCATTAATGCATTATTATTGCGTTAACTTTGACAGCCCTACTACAGTACTTTCAGTATGAAATTACATCAATACAACATTTTGGACAAATTCCAGTCAGGTTTCAGGGTCTTCAAATCTCGGTACACATGCCAACACGCTGTGTTAAATTTGACAAACATACAAACTTTTCATACTAAAAAGTCAGACTTTTGAAGATATTCGTTGATTGTTCTTACTCAGAATGTTATTGTAGCCTTACATTAGCCTCAGATAAACTTTATTTTTGTGGATTTTGTCCTCCATCACTTACTTGATTAAAGCAAGTAAAACTTGTTTAAATGTTCGTACGAGCTCCTGACTACTGATTTAAGACGGAGCTGAAAATGAATCTCTCCTTTAAACCCATGAAAGCTTTTGGATGTGTGGAGCAGTTGTACCTCTTGTTCTCTTCATTTTACTATGCTGTTGTTTTATTCCCGGCTTCCACTACCACACCAGAGTGTCTGTTTCCACTCTTTTGTGTGAGCAGCAATGTCTTCAACCCACCACGAAAGCCAAAATCATTCTCTAAATACTGTAGTTAATCAACTGTGTAACCTCATTGTTGTTTTTTTGCACTAGTTTACGGTGGAAATATATACTGTAGTTACCATCTCATGTCGCTACATCTGGACACCTCTGTAGTGCATGACACTTTTTGTTCATTTCAGGGTTTACTGTATGTGTGCAGGTACGCACACGTCTGTACATTTTGTCAGGATATGAAAATAATGTAAGTAAATGTGCCAAACAGTTCTAGAGGAGAAGTATTCAGACCAGAGGTTTTCAAAGTGTGACACCTCCATTCTCCTGTTATTATTTTCTTTGGAAGATAATCATGATCATGTTGCTATGGATTCAGTGAGTTATGCTGTAGACTACAGCTTTTATATTTACATTTTGGCAATTATCCCGAATTAGCGATTAGCACTTCCTGTCTGCCATGTACCCATGGACGTACAGACAACTATCACTGGATTACTTTGATATTGAAGAAAACTTTAAAACGTCATGATTCTCAGGCAAGTTCTGGAGGTATAAGAAGAGCCTTTTTTTCCCTCTGTTTTCTAAGCAGATTTACAGATGTTAAATTGCGATGGACCTCATAGATATTATATCCTGTGGAAGTGTAAGTTGCACTGAATCTAAAAATATGTGTATCATGTCTGTGTGTTCAGATTTGACTGAATTATGACTCCAAGAAGGAGTACAAATTATTGTAAACATGTCCTAGAGTATGAACCTGAAAATGAGCACAATATGGGAGCTTTAACGTTAGGATAGGTCGTCAAGCAGCGACTCTTGCAAGAGTTTTTGAATAGTTTTACAATTTGTGTGACCTTCTAACTCAACCGTTTATCTTTCCCCTGGTGGAGGCGTCTCACAGTTTGAAATCCCCTGATTTAGACTGTACCCAACCTTTTATTATAGTAAGAAGGGGAGAAGCTGAGAGCATTACTTACTTCTCTGACTGGATAATTTAACGTTGTCCATGTCTGAGAAAGAAAAAGTGTCTTTGACAGAATACTGAATAATCTCTGAATTGAGAGCAGAGGTCGAGCATGTTGCTGTAATCGTGGACAATAAGCTGTTTTAGTTCCCCTTTTAGCCGTTTGGCTGCTGAGTTGAATGTCGGCTGTTTTGGATTCTGAAGCTTCTTCATGGAGCCGCGGATGTGTCAGTGTACATACTGTAAAGATGTATATGTAGGACTTATATGGTTGAGAGTTATTTATTTACCTAAAGATCATAAATGTTACTCTGGAAAATTTCAGGTGAAATATATTTGAAGATATGTAGCATTTTTATTTGTCATTAAGGCGACGGACCAACGCTTTGGGAAGGCTTTTTGTTTTTTTTACCAGTGCAATATTATTGTTCTAATCACAGCAAACCACTAACTATCACAGCAGGGGCACAATTTACCACAATATACAATCCACACACACCAACCTGCAGAAAACTATTTATATCTACTGTTGACCTCTGCTGTCTCTCTTTACAACCGTCAACTGCTGAGCATTTTATAGGACTTACTTAAACGTTTTCAAACTTTTACAAAACCTTTGAAATATAACTGGAAGCTGGTTTTTCAGTCAGCAGCGGGTGCATGAAGAAGTTATACCCCCATTAAACGAAGCAGCTCTATTTAACAAGCTGTTGTTGCATGTCATCCAGTCAGATTGGAACTACTTAACCTTCATGCTTAACAATAATAGGCCAGTTATGTTGTCCACTATGTCCTCAATGTTTAACGAAATATATATCAAAGCTGATTATATTTGAGAATATTACAATTATAATATAATATTATAAATATATATATTATAAATATAATATTGTGGATATATGCAGTGTTTGAAATTAGATTCAAATCTGACATGCTCAAATTATAAAGATTTTCACTTTATTTTAACCCTGTTATTTAGCATTTATAAGCAGTATATAAACACTTAATTAACACATTATAACACACTATAATGTAGTTGTAAGCAATTATAATGACACTGTATTTATTTGTATCAACTTAAACTCTCCCAACTGTATAAAGCATCCATAATTTGATTAACTAAACTGTTAATTATAAAGTGTTATAATCCATTAATTAGGTGTTAATAAACTGCTTACAAATGCTAAAGATGGGACTTTAAAATAAAGTATTAGCAGTATTTCTCTGTATTCTGTTAGCAGCTGTATACAGATGGCCATAAACTCTTTTTACATGATTAGAAAGTGTTATTCTTTCATTCATGACATTAACAACTACTGATAAATGTGTATTTGATCAACAACGCCAGTCTGTTGTTTTCAGACAGAGGATACAGTAGGTACTGACGTCTCCTAGCTCATAATGTGTTCAGGCAGATCGGGCTGACCTCTGACCTCTGCCCGGGCCACCGGCTCTCTCTACCATTGTCTGTTCTGTGGAATAAATACAATTGGAGGTAACTCAACATGTGTACGTTTGGTTTTATTCGCCATGCTGCGACAGCGGGTCTGTCAGACTGAAATATCTCAGCAACTATTGGTGGATTGTTATGAAATTTTGAGACTTTGGTGGTTTTCCTCTAGTGCCACCTGCAGGTTATGGTTTCTATTGAAATATCTTAACAGCAGCTTTGTGGAAATAAATAAGGGGTGAAATGCAAAGGGAAAATTGTGCATAAATAAATGCAAAAATACATGAATAAATACGTACAATTAAAAATAAATGAAAATAAACGTAAAAATAAATAAATAATAAAAGCAAAAATTATATGAATACATGAATAAATACGTAAATTTACAAATAAATAAATAATTAATTAATAAAATTTAAAATTAATAAAAAGAAATACACTAATAAATAAAAGGGAAAATAAAACAGAAGAGTAAATAAATAAGGGGAATTAATATAAAGATGAATAAATAAAGAAGCAAATTAAACCAGCAATATCAATTTATGTCACATTCTATCAATTACTTAATGACTTCATTGTTTTTAATATTATTTTTGCTTCATTTAATGACCTATTTATTTATTTATTGAGTATTATTATTATTTATAATATTTTTTATTTTATTGTATTATTATTATTTATTATTATATTATTATTAGTTATTTTCAAATTGCATGATTTTTTCATTCTTATTTTTATATACATATTTATATGAGCGCTGTTGGAAGCCTGAGAACTAAGAATTTCATGTACATGACAATTAAAAACTTGAACTTGAATGAGTCTTTATAAATTCAAATTCAAAGTTCAGCAAGAGTCAACAAACAAACACACAAACAAACAAAACAAAAACTGAGAGTTTTGAGAGCAAAAAGTTGTTCAACAAAAACAAAACCGAGTGACCCCTCTTGTCTTGTCACTCATAAACCATCTTCTCCGGAAACAGCGGAGCGGTGTTACCTGGTGTTACCTCCCCAGTATTCCGGCCTCCAGCCTCCGGCAGGTATGCTGAATTACACCTGGGAACAAACCGCGATGGAGCCGGGCTGTTTGACGGTAAATTACCGGAGTGTAAAATAAATAATTTGGTTATAAACGGGTGAATTTACCGGGCTGTTTCTCTGCTGAACGGATCTTCTTCTGGTGAGTTAACGTCTCTGGAGTTTAGGCGGGAAAACCATCAGTTCCTCAACGGTCGAAAAGATAATAAACAGTCGATGTTTTAATGAACCCAGAAGGTAGTTTAACTTCTGAGTAGGTTAATATAACGTAAGCTAAGTAGTCTTCATAAATAACATTATATTTCTTTGTGTTTTGTGTTGTAACGTTTGAAGTTTTAAATGTTTTCGAGGGACCGGTTGTAGTCCGAGCTAGGCTAACGGTAGATGCTACACCACAATTTACGAAATCTCGCGATATTATGGCAGTAAGACGTTGGCCTCGAATGGTCGTCGGGCAGTGAGTCTCGCGAGAGTTTTTGGACGTTTTCGCAACTTGTGGGTTACCTCCTAGACCCGACCGATGAAGAGCGAGAGGAGCCCCACAGACTGGAGGTTTCACCATAGAACCATTAGACCATTAAAACAGCAGCTGCATACATTACTAAAACAATGGTAACGTTATACAGTACTTTTAGTCATCTATTTTGACTTTTCTGTTCACTTGCTAACTGGTTTTCATGCATATTCAATTGCAAAACTTGATGTCATACAATATGGAGGACAGAACCTGACAAAATCAAAAATAAATAACTCGATAAATAAATAAATGTCATTAAATGTAGTAAAAATATAAAAAATAAATGTAGCCATTAATTAATTGAAAAAAAAAATGTCCCCTATTTATTTACTCTTCTGTTTAATTTTCCCTTATTTATGTATTTATTTCTATTAATTTATAAATCTATTCATATATTTTGTATTTATGTATGCATTTATTTTTTGTTTCTATTTCTTTTTAAATGTATGTATTTTTGCATTTATTTTTTTCTTATGCACGATTTTCCCTTTGCATTTTACTCCTTACTTATTTCCCCAAACTTATTTATTTATGTATTATTTTCTTTATGCATTTCTACCTTTTTGTTTGGGGAAATAAATAAGGGATAAATTGCAAATAGAAAATCGTGCATAAGTAAATAAGTAAATGCCTGAATACATACATTTAGAAATGAGTATAAAATAAATAAAAAATAAATGCAAAAATAAATAAATAATAAATGTGAAAATAAACAAATCAAATTTAAATGAATAAATCAAATCATTTAGCACTTAAGTTCTCATAAATGATTAAAAGTGTCTGTAAAATGTTATGAATATATTAAGTTTTTCTGCAGTAAGAAATACAGCATAATTCTTAATATTTTAAAAGTTTTTACAGAATCAATAAAAACAAGTACATCAACAAGAAGTAGAGTTTCTTTATTTTGGCAAATGAAAAATTACTGTTTCAGTAATTGTTGTATGGAGCACTCTGAAATCAACTGCTTTGTCCTTGATTATAGTGCCCCCATTAGGTCAATTAATATAATGCAAGGTTAATTTTGTGTTTTAAGCTTTCTCTCGATCAAACATATATTACATACAGCATCAACACAAACACACAGTAGCTCATTTTACACACTAACTGCACATGGCCTGCTCACCCCTGAGCTGAAACAAGGGGACGAAACAGGAATAAAATCCTCCAAATATTGCACAAAATGGCAAAAAAGTTGTTTATAAAATTGGCCAAAGTGAGCTAGATAAGCTATGATTTGACTCTATAAAAATGTATTTAAAACAAATAATTATTCACCTTTTTCTTTTTTTAAAATGAAGTACATACAAAAAACCTTGTAAACACACTTCACAGGAGGATGAAGAGCAACGACGGTCTGCTCTTTGGTTTTACAGATGGACGGATGCATGATGGGAAGCAACGGCAGCCTGTACAGCAAAGAGGTGGAGGAGGAGAGACCAAACGCACAGAAGACAGTAAGTCATAAAATCACAGCCGAGCTGAAGCAGCTCTTGACCTCCTCGGCGGCAGGCCTTCACCTTTCTGAAGTCAATATTACAGTGAGAGATATCGTATATTTAATGTGTGTCTATAGTGCACGAGGCCTCTTCGGGGTTATCTGTTGGCTAGCTTGCTCCTCTTCCTGGAGAGCAGAACGGAAAGACTTGACTTTATCTGAAAGAAGAGAGAATATCACAGCACAGGTTACACATTTACTCAAGTACAAATTTGAGGTACTTTACTTGAGTATTTTCTTCTCATGGCACTTTCTATTAAATTAATCGCACATTTATCTGTTCAAAATGAACCTTAAGGGAGATTTATCAAGTATTTAATCCTCTTATCAACATGGGAGTGGACAAATATGCTGCTTTATGCAAATGTATGTATATATTTATTATTGGAAATCAGTTAACAACACAAAACAATGACAAATATTGTCCAGAAACCCTCACAGGTACTGCATTTAGCATAAAACAAATATGCTTAAATCATAACATGGCAAACTGCAGCCCAACAGGCAACAACAGCTGTCAGTGTGTCAGTGTGCTGACTTGACTATGACTTGCCCCAAAACTGCATGTGATTATCATAAAGTGGGCATGTCTGTAAAGGGGAGACTCGTGGGTACCCATAGAACCCATTTACATTCACATTTATTTAGTGTTCTTCCTGACATGGTATCATGACATCGTTGGTACCAATGGATTCTTTAGGTTTTTAGTTTCATATGATACCAGAATCTTCAATTTAGCTACGACCTAAAAATCAGAAGTTGCGTTAATGCGTTAAAGAAATTAGTGGCGTTAAAAGGAATTTGCGTTAAAGCGTTATTGCATTAACTATGACAGCTCTACAGTAGTAGAATTCAAATACTTTGCACTAAAATGTCAAGATTTTGACCTGAATCCAGCAACAACACTACAAAATGCCGTTATACATTCTGAAAAAAGTGGTTGGGAGTTTAGTTTCTCTTTAAGTTAATCTGGCCTCATTCAAGTCAGACTTGTGGGCTTAAACATTTAGCGACTGGACAGATGATGTTTACCTCTCAGCTCGACGAGGATGTCGATCTTCTGGTCCAGGATTTGTTCTAGTTGAGTTGCGAATGACTCGACGTCGTAGTCCACCTCCTCTGTCATCTCCAGAAGCACCTTCTCGTCTTCCAGCCAGCGGATCGACTCCTGTAAGGACACGCCGCGGTTTTAAAACCTCCTGTGTTTAAACTTTGTGATGTAAGACATGAAGCTGATGAAGAGGATGAGAATGAACATCTGCCTTAAATGAATGGATGTTAGATGTGGACTACTTGATGGGATTAATCTGTGTGGAGAGCTGTAACTTTGCAATTCAACATATTTCAGTCATAAATATTTGACTTCCATTTTGGCAGTGCTACGACCAGGCAGTTTGTTATTTTCCTGACCTTGAAATTCACTTTGTCTCTGTGTTATTTTGGTGGGAGAGTTTTATTCAAATTCAAAGTCTGTTTATGGTGATTCTGACAAGATTAAACTAAATACTTGAAAGAAATCAGCCGCAATTACGGAATAATGTTTAAAAATGTACCACTCTCCGTCCTGTAGAGGCATTTAAATTAGCATGAAAAAGCACTGCTCTATAAATTATTGATTTTTGCGGTATCTGCCAGGGTTTATACACATTTTTTCGTGATTAAAATAAGTCCCTCTGGCTCTACTTTACCTGGAAAACGGCCCGGTGGTCCTCCAGAACCTGCTCCTCCATCTCCACCAGCTGAGAGACGGCTTCATGGAAGGTGAAGAGCTGCGGGGAAACCTCTTCCTCCTGCAGAGAGAACAGCCATGTTTATTTCAGTGACACTGTGACAGGATAGAGGAATACGTCTACTTCTTCTATACGGTCTATGGGAAAGACATGGAAAAATGGGAACCTAATCCTTTAATTGTTAAATAAAGCGTGTTTGTCTTACGTTCTGTTCACAGAGCAGCTTCAGGTCGTCTCTCTGTGGAGAACTGCCGACTCCCCACTGAGCCTCCAGCACCTCCAGCTGGTTGACGTGTCCCTGACGGATGTCCATCGCTGCTGCAGGGTCCACTGTGAGTTCCTTCACCCTAAAATAACAACATGACTATTGTAACTGCTGCTGAGGTATCTGATGTAGCACAGTGGGTGGGAGTTGCATGCAATGTGCAGACATGTTGGTGGTGAAAATGCTCAATGCATGCCAGAGGGAAGAACAAACGATACAGACTGACTCCATGCAGGTTCAGCAGAAATGAAGCCTGGATAATAAAAACAGTTTAGCATCAACAATTACTGGATGGTGGAGGAAACGGTTAATGCAAAATTAACAAACAAAAAAATGCAGAAGTTATCCGTTCTACTAACTTTGGGATTAAGTGACGTAACGACTTGAGCCAACGTGGATTATCATCCTAAATATACTGAATATATTTGGTGTTGTACTGTCAGATTGTAGTCAGATTGGTCTTTGGAAATGTATTCTTATTAAGTTTGACTAATTATTCACACAATTGAAATACAATTTTTCTCCAAAATACCGTTTGCAGGCGGTAGTTTTTCATTTGATTTATTATTTAATATTTCTTCATTTTGTTTTATTTCTTTTATTATTGACACACTGACTGACTGAATTAATTTATGTGAAATCACATTCACCAGAAGATCACTATTGTTTTGAAGCCAGTTCTTACATGCTCTTACTGTAATGCCTAGTATATACATGTACCGCATCTACCCGTACGTTACTCAAACAGGAGGAAATAGTGCATTTATTGGGGACTATTTTCAGCGGCGGATTAATCTACATGTGGTGCTCTAATGAGTATTAGTGTCAGCAGGACGGTGTGTAAGGGATTGAGTCAGAATAAACTACAGTGTGTGTGTTCATGGTGATGAAGGAACATGTCACCCAGTGACACAGTGAGGCTCACTGATGTGTTTTTAATGGAGAAGAGATATCAGGCTGTGATACACAGATTATATATTGATTGCTGGTTTTGGTCATTTCATGGTTGACAATAAGAACAATTTAGACGATTAGGGACTGGGACTGAAATATATTTCTAAGTGATTTGGGGTAACGTCTGAGTGGACAGGAAGCAACAAAAGGTGGTTATTGATGAGCAATGTGGGTGATGTCGCATGCCAGTAACTTGTTGTGAAGGGATCTGTGGAGAGAAGTGATGTGGTATAAAAGTGATCGTACTCGTAAGTAGGAGAGAGCTCAGAGCGACTCCCTCCACCTCCGCTCTGAGAGAAGGGGATGTCTGAGGGACTTATCCCAAACTCCTTTACTCTGGAAACACGGCAGGAGAGAGACAGAAAACCAAGAAGAAGAAGAAGAGACAGGAGAGGATCGTGTTATGTTATGAAACTATTCTCACATTAATTTAATTTAAAGCTTTTAAATAAAACAATCTGTTTTACCTGTTGGCATATCTCAGCGTGTTCAAGGTGTTTTCACACGACGCCATTCCAGGAGAGATGGTTGCAATCTGTGAAACATTAAGAGATCAATATTTGTCATATTTTCAATAATGCATTCGTGCACAGGAGGTAGAATAATATACACACAGCTTTGTTCTTGTCTTACCATGCATGTTCTGGAGAATTCTCCTATGAAGGAGTCTCGCAGCACTTGGGTTAACTTGCTGGCTCTAAACGGAGTGTGAGGTTTGTTTCTGCCCAGCGCTCGAATGCACTCCTGCAGACAGACAGACAGACGGGAACATCATCAGACTCTCTATAGACGAGCAATATCTAAATGCACAGCACATTAATATTGGAACAAATAGTCGACTAACTGCGTAAAGTATTAAGAAAATATTGTCTGGTTCCAGCTTCTCAAATGTGAGGATTTGCAGCTTTTATCTGAGTCACTACAGGTGAATAACTAATAGATATCACCATGTAACATCTCCAGTTGATTTCTTACATTAAGACAATTATTTTTTGTTTTACAAGTTTAAGCACAAGTTTTAGGGGAAGAGGTCCCACGAGATGCTAGGCGTGGACAGAGGTGTGTGCGACGTCCACATGAGGCGTAAAAACACACTCATGGACTCCTCATGACGCATTTTTGTCCAAAAAAGCGTGTGTTGGGGAAGCCTCTGATTTGATTAAATCTGATTTCATAGCCAGAGGTCGGACGCTAAATCGTTGCTTTTCCAAAACCTCGTACAGCTATTTTTGAGCGTAACCTTCACATGCCGCCACCCAAACATCAAGCTGACTACTGTTCAGCCTTTACAGTAAAGTCACAGATGCTCAGGATATCTTTGATTACTGAGGAGGAGACCTTTAGTGCCAGCAGACTCTTGTTGATCTCCGCTCCTTCGAGGCGAGTCTGGCGGTCGGCGCTGGACGTGTCCGCCCCTCTCTCGTTACCCGCCAGGTCGATAAGGGAGAACTTTCCGTGCATCTTCCCCCTCCGACGGAGAATGATCTGGAAGACGGCGTGGCTCCGAGAAGAGTGAGCGTTCGCCGAGGTCTGACCAGAAGTCCTGAAGGAGAGACGCAGATATAAAGTTTACCCAGAACAAACTCCTCCTGTCACTGCTATTTTATTTAAACAATCTTCTCTTACCTGCAGCTGTTTCCCACTTCGATGAGTTTGAGGACGTCCTCTGTGCACTTCACCTCCTTCTCCTGCAGCCCCACCACCTGCACCTGCTGCTTCCCGTCCTCCAGGACACGTAACTTGGCTTTGCGGTTTAGCAGGTCAAACACCTTTTAATACAAACAGATTGGTTCAGCGCAGGTATAATATGACATTGAAAAGTGCGCAAGGAAGCTACTTCACTGTTTCTAAGCAACAACAACAGTTGCAGCTGTTATCTCATTGGTTGCGCTTTGAAAGGTCAGCGGCAACCAAGGTCGAGATTGAAATAATTTGAACTTTGAGTGCAAACATTTTTTTTTTCGTAAATTTGTGACTTTAATCTCAGAGAATATTCAACTTTTTCCTCGTAAATCCTGAGTTTTTTCTTGGAATATTACCCCGTCTCCCATAATATATATACAGTATATACCTTTTTTACCCATAATGGCCCTAATACGCAATCTTACTTCACACACAGTGGTGGGGATAAATGAATGAATCTGTACTTGTAAGAGTGATCAAAGATTAATTTATTACTGCTGAAATTGTTGGTTGTGTCGCAGCCAAATCATTACTGTTGAAAAGCTGAATTATCTGCCAAAAAGCTGGAAGGCTGCTTGACAGCATGAGACAAATTTGCATCCCACACAAGGTCAATCAATCTTTAAAAATGCTCAAGCGTTCCCAAATCATCTCTGCCATCTCCTAGAAACTCCTGACAGTTTCTCCGGAGCTTTCCTAAATATCAGCAGAGATGGGAGTCATTCCCTAAGTTACGAAAGTTGATAAAATACTTTTACTCCTGAGGCTAAAAGTAGGACCGTGAGATGAGTTTTTTGGACTGATTTCCTTCCCCTGAAAGACACTTGATAATTATAGGTTTCAGTGGCAACACAAACTCAGTCCTCTTCCGGAATAAATCTGTTACTAATTGTGTTAAAAGACACTTGCCTTCCCGCTGTAAATCTCAAAAAATGTGGCAAAGATTTGGAGGTCCAACTTCTTATAATTTGGCTTCTTTATCATGAGAAAGACGTCTCTGGCTGCACAAGGAAAGAAACAAAGAGACTTGAGTTCAGTCAGAAGCAGTAACCAGCAGTAAAGATAAGAGCGGTGCTGTGTGGGAGGAACTAACCTGACAGTGCATAGATCCCTTTAGAGCAGTCCTGGTTCTTTCCTGAAAAGTCGCCTCCCATCGTCTAAAAGGAGATACGAGTTAGAACGGGAAGAGTGCACTAAAAACAAACTCTTCGTTAAAAGTTAAAAATCAAAGCGCTCACGTGTGTTTTTCCACTTCCTGTTTGTCCGTATGCAAAGCAAGTCGCCATCCCCCGCTCAAAAATAGTCTCAACCAGCGGCTGGGCAGTGAACCTGAGAGAGGAAGAGCGTTAAACACAATTTATTCATACGATTATTTTAGGAATGCAACTAACGGTTATTTTCATTAGCAATTAATCTGCCAATTATTTTCTTTATTAATCGTTTGGTCTAAAAAATTTCAGAAAATTGTGAAAAATGTCCATCCCAGCTTCTCAAAGTTGAACATGATGTCTTTAAATGTCTTGTTTTATCAGTCAAAAACGCAAAGATATTCACTTTGATATGATATATTACAAAGAAAAGCAGGTAATCTCCATATTTTTTAGGCTGAAAACAGCATTTATTTTAACGATTATCTAAATGGTTGGCTGTTGATTGACTAATTGATTAGTTGACTAATCATTGCAGATCTAGATTATTTCAAAATGTCTTATTTATTTAAACGCACAATATGTAATTTTCTGCCTCCAGGCGGTCTCTCAATCAACTCAATAACAACAGAGGTAGTTTAGGGACGTGGTGAAGTAGTGTGGGATCATGGGAGTTGTTGTCTTCATTGCAGTCTGATAACTTATATATCCAGACGTCAGGTGACTAAAATCCTTCATCTGGTTAAAATATAGAGTTAAAAACCACCAAGATCTAAAAAGTGTATTATAAAAATGTGGCTTAAAACTGGATTAAAGTCAATTAATGACAGCTTCTGGCAGACAACCACAACGATGATGCATGCACAATGGCGATATGACGGAATGGACCGTTACCTTGATTAAAATTATGGATTGAAAATTGTTGGAAATATTCGGGATAATGTTAAGTACACAACTCAATAAATTATATAACATAGGTCTTGCTGTTTTTTGACATTTTAATGCGGAAAAAATACATTTTAAACCTTCTAATATTGAACATTTTGGGGTTCCAAAGGAAAACAGATTACCTGTAAACCATCTCATTGGTGGAGTTCTCATCGAAGGCGTAGTCGAATCGGAAAGTCTGGTTCTCCAGGTAGCGGGTCAGGTCCACTTTCTGTTTGGGCTCGTGGACCATCACCACGTCTTTACTGGGGATGGTGATCACATCCAGATCCTTCATTGTTATCTCTAACGAGACACATGGACAAAGACTTTATTTCACATTTTTTTGTTAATGCGTAAATGACTGTTACTGAAACTGTGTTCAGACAGAAAGTGAGGCAAGTTTTGCTTTACTCAAACTGAACACACCTGTTGTATAAAGCTACTCTTACCTTTTTTATTGAGGGGACGTGCACGTACACACACACATATCCGGTGCTCCTCAATCTGAAACATCACAAGTTACAGATAAATTGTACGAGTTACTTCATTTCTAGGGACATGCAGGCCTCTTAGACATTAGAAAGAGCCTCTGATTAGACATTTAACCACTTTATTTCCCCTCAAGTAGCTTTAAAGTTGGAAAAAATCTATTTATACCATGTTAACAGTTCCACAATAGCTTCATTGAAGCTACATTATGTTTACAGTGAAATACTCAAATGTTTTCTACGAAATATTCCAGATGTCTTGTGCATCATTTTATACACATTTCTCCAAAATTCAACCCTGACTTTTGTGGTATATTTTGAAATGTTAGGATCTCAACTAGAATTTTAAATAAAGTTATGTTGTTGCTTGGCTGCACAGCATGAGATTGTAATGACTAGTTTTGGGGTTTAAGGGGCTAAATCTAAAGATTAAGCTTGTTATAGTTGATAACAAGCTCCACAACAAGAGCAATAAAAGTGCGTTCTTTTGGTTAAATACCGAACGGTAATTTCTAATTAATATCTCATCCATGTATCTACATCTTGCCTAACATATAAATATGTTAAAGTCACTTCTACTCCAATGTGTAACAACTGGATGCCTGGCGATTGTGGAGGAAATAATCGGGTTTCCTCACATCTCTACTCAATTATCTGGACACCTTTTATTAAATGAGACACTTGCTTCTATTAACTGTGTCACAAGTACTTCACACTGAATCTGGAAACAACGTGGCTCTGAACCTGACTTACCAGATCATTATTGGTTAAAGGCCGGTAGTCCAGACTGGCTCTGAAGTCTCTGATCATACACATGATTTCATAGTTTGGTAAATTGACGTCCACCTCCTGAAATGGAACAAAAAACAAAAGTATCACATGAAACATACTCTCAAAAAGCCAGTAAATTTTCTGTTTTGTATTTTTTACATATCAATTCAGACAGAGCAGAGAAAAATGTGTGTATTTATTCTGAAGCAAATGAAAATCACCTTCTTTATTTGGATATTATAAATGATATTTACGCCGTGCCTTTAAAACTGAACATGAACCCGACCCAATATTTTTGCTTAATTTCATACATTATTGACGACCAGGTTAAATTAGCAACACGTTTCCTTTTCCCATATGCACATATCTACTTGCAACACGCAAACACGTGGAAGTAAAGAATTTGAACAGTCAGACATTTATAAGTCCCCCTATCGTCAAAAACATGTTTCTCCTCTTGTTATTTAACTTTGATGTTTGAGCTTCACTGTGCAGAATGATGTGTGCTCACCGATAATCTCAGTTTAAGACGTATGAGAATGATTTTATGATTTTGCAAATATTTTGGAGGCCAATCATGGTCCGATATGTAACTTACACAAGTGTGATGTGGAAATCTGAAACCCCCAGCGTGTATATGTGTATATGCTGTACTGTATGTGTGTATACTGTACTGTCTGTGTGTATATGTGTGTATACTGTACTGTCTGTGTGTATGTGTGTGTATATTGTACTGTATGTGTGTGTGTGTGCTCCTCACTTGTGCCCTCTTCTCTCTGAGCTCTTGTTGCTGAAGTCGCCTCTTCTCTCGTTTCTCCTGCAGTTTCTCAACTTCCTTCACACAGTTGGATTTCTTCCGTGCTGGAAAGTAGAGAGCAAAATAATCAAAACAGTCACAACTAACAACACAATTATTTAAAGGCACAATGAGTAGGACAACAACAATGTATAGACCCATACAGAAATAATCCCTCTCAATGATCACTTCTGACCCGCTAGAAGTGTGTGGTGGTGTCGTCTGTATCTGTATGCAGCCCTCTGCCTGCATTTTCTTATGTCGCTGTGTTCGGGACGTTTCTGGGCAACCTACAGTATATAAAAACGTAGCGACCAGGTGCCAGATCGTAAGCACGCATCCAAGAGGAAGCTATAAAAATGGGCGGACACAGCGCTGAAAAAAACACAAATATAGCGGACATAGCTCGTTCCAAAACGCGAGTGAGTCTGGTGGCTGGCTTTCACCCGCCGGCGAGCACCGTAACCCTTGTTGAGCCGGAGAGGAGGGGCAAACTTTGAATGTTGTTTACAAACTGTAACAGACAAATCCTCCTCATTGTGCCTTTAATGCGTCAGTAAATAATGTATATAATGAATACATTTATTTGAAGATACACTGATACTTGAAGTACATTTTTCTGATAATACTTAGATGTGTTTACTTAAATTTTTATTGCTACTTTTACTTAAATAAATCATCTAATTACTTCTTACGCCGTTGCTTTTTAATAGTTTTGGAGCTCTATGGCTTTGGAAACACAGTCAATACTTGTTAGTAGATG
This sequence comes from Sebastes fasciatus, assembly GCF_043250625.1. Lineage (NCBI taxonomy): Eukaryota > Metazoa > Chordata > Actinopteri > Perciformes > Sebastidae > Sebastes > Sebastes fasciatus. The sequence goes on from NC_133813.1 coordinate 3,529,412, forward strand.
CATTCATTGTTTGGTTTTGGACAGTAAAAATAGTCATTTCCAGACTTATCCTTAGAAGTGATTCTGTTTTGAGTGTTGAATCTGAAGACTTATTTCATTTTATTTCCACAGTAGTGTATATTTATGCTAATTCCAACAACCACAGCTGAAAACTGAAACAAGCTCTGTAGTATGAATCCGAGTCCAGCAGCCAAACCAGTGAACGGCTGTGAAAGAGCCTTTGACGCCTTCGCTCTCACAGCTGTGTGGGAGTATGACATCACTGGTTGTGGCCTCTGCAACGTTACCCTCCGCCAGAAAAATAACAACACACACACAAACACACACTGGGTCTTGGAAACTTTAAGTACATTGGAGATTATAAAACTAAAGCTTGTGGACTTGAATAACCTCTGACATGTCTGATCCAGATGGAGCGTTACCGTTCTGCTGCTGGAGCAGCGTCTGGTTGAGGGAAGACTGGGGAGCGATGGCTGGGGGGGGCGGTTCTGCAGGTTGGCTTTGCTGGCTGGGACGGGCCCGGGTGGTTCCCACCGCTGCAGCTGAGGAGCACAACAATAATCACCCAGTTATTATAAAACAGACAAACTTATTTTACCACTTAAATCTACTGGTATACAGTATATTCATGCAGATAGGTTTGGTTTTAAAGAGAAATTTGCCTTTTTGTTTATTTGTTAAGTTGGTGTGCTTGATAGCTTGTTTTGCCTGCAAAGGTATAAAGGCCCTGACACACCATGCTTGTGGTCGGGCATCGGACAGTTTGAGGTCGTCATGCGTCTGTCGACCTAGTTTTTGCGGTGTGTCCCGCACCGTCGGCTCTAGTCTGCCCATGTTGGAATTTTTTGGGCCGATTCAGCACGTTGAATCGGCGGTGAGAGAAATTGCTCTGATTGGCTGTTCAGCTTAAACGAATCAGTACACGAGAAGAAAAACTGAAGTGAGGAAAGCAAGCCAACGAGTAAAGTCAAGAGGACACACACAGAAGGCTCTTCTCATTTTTCATCTTCATCTCATCTGATCGTTCCAACACACAGATATTTTCACAACGACATGAACATCTGGAATGAATGCCTTCCGGTTTCCCTTTTTGAATGATGAATACAGACTACCGCCGCCTGCTGGTGTGGAGAGTTATTTCTTCTCACGCAGGCGTAGAACGTACGTGCTAACTGGCCGACGGCTGTAGTCTTCGCAGTGTGTTCGAATGCTACTTTTTAGCCCAGACAAAGGCGACGTGAGGCGACACATCAGGTGGCCTTCGTCACTGTTACTTCTCTGATGTCT